>NC_083655.1:8650021-8737521 GCF_963576545.1 Limanda limanda
AAACTCATTATTTCAATGAGATTTATGCAATTTGGTTTTCCAAGTCAGATTCACTTCAAGTCCATGACAGTTTAGACCCTGTTCACACTCATGCAGATCTCTCCCTCTGTGTTTTGGCCTCGAGCCGACACACAAATGATGTTTTTAGTTGTAAAAACAGATATTTGATGCCTCAAAGTGAAGATTTTCTAAATCTACACACAAGCCTACTGATGCTTTGTGTAATGCACGTATCCCAGAAAATGACTATATGCCAGTTTCTCTATGTTTGGTTAGCGCTCGTTCTTATTACTACTTTGCAGCTGTCTGCCTTGCCGACTATTACTTGAACCAGTTTTCTTAATATACGGACACAGATAAATGTAAAATGAAGGTTGTGTGGACGAACTGAGACAATATCATTTAAAAAGAATATCTGTGTTCTTGCAGATAAAGCTTAAGTCAATGAAATGATCTCCTCTTACCTCACTTTGCTTCTGTATATCAGCCTGAAGGGATGTTGTGTTACAGATGATATTCATAGTAGTGATGAAACACTGACATGTCTTCAGTCAAGCAGATATAAAAATGTAACCGTGTGTTTGATGTATGATTTCTTGGGGTGATTGGTTGGTTGCCCGAGCAACACGACAGCCAAATATAACAATATCGACAACAACATCGTCTTTCATGTTCATGTTCATGCTTCGTTATTATGGATTATTTCATTTGATGTATATTCGCCTGTGGAGGCTGTGCACCCCTTGTTGTGCTTGTTTGTGTGTTTGTTGCAGAAACATGTTGTTCTGCATCTAGATGTTATGTATATGGATGTGAAGGTGCACAACACATAACCTAGAAAAGAAAGTCGAGGAGCTGATTGACTGCAATTGACTGTAAAACTTCATCATACTGAATATTTAACTGGAACTCTGAAACAAAGGACTTCCTGTTATGTGAGGTTTTTGGTTATGTTTCACTTTAAAGAGACAAAGATCCTCTATTGCTTCTGTCAAAGAGGTTGTTTTCATCAGCAGATCTTCATTCAGGTGCAGAAATCTGCATCTCTTCCCAAAATGACTGTGGCTGGTCATTTTGATGATTTAAATGGAAAGTATTTAAAATGTGACTTTCCTCCATTGTTTAACTTTAATTGTTTAAATCTGCACAGAGTACAGATTTATTATTAGCGATGACTTGCTGAAACGTTTAGTCGTCCAAAGTCATAATCCATCACCGCAAATGAATTCTTTCTGTCAACAAAAGCTTTCATTTTTCAGGGGATAAATATCTGATATCAGCACCGCTAAGTTTCCTATAATACGTAACATTTTAATGAACATAAACAACGTGAGCGTTTGTCGCAGCTGATAAAAAACACAATTCTATCCAGATTGTTTGTATTAGGGATGTGCTGAGCCCGGCGTTTTAGATTATGTTTACCCATGATGTCATTTAGAGAGAGCGGCGGTCTAAATCCGTCCTCCAGGAATTAGCCTCTGGATAATGTGAACCAGAGAGAGAGAGCGAGGGACCAGAGAGAGAGAGATAGAGAGAGAGAGAGAGAGAGAGAGAGAGAGAGAGAGAGAGAGAGAGAGAGAGAGAGAGAGAGGGAGGGAAAAACGATCCCAGGAGAAAGGACCCCGGGTGTCTCGTGTTTAATGTGACGAGAGTACTGATGAGGGTTCGAGGTTGTCGAGGATCTTAATCTTTAATGATCCACAAATTTGGTTTATTTTTGGTCTTTGCTTTTTAGCTGAAGCACGTTCATGTGGAAACACACTTAACCTTCCGCTACTTCCCATTTACCTCCTATAGAGATGATGCCGTAGTAATTATAACCCTCAGCGGGGTTTCACAACCTAAATAATTTTAAGGCTTAATATCCGACCGAATGCTCGGCAGGACGGCGCCCGCGGCTAATGCTATAGCAGCGTCTGGCAGAGCAGTCAGGTGTGCTTCCTTTGATAAATGGCCGACAATATTGTCCTTTAAATTTACTGCCCCCTTTTTTTTACTGTACACAATAAATTATCCGCCGTGTTTGAACCTCTCCTCTAAATGTGCAAACACATGCTCCGAAAAGCCCGAGGACATGTTTTACCCCAGTTGCGGGCCACCTGAGACCTCAGAGAATTGACTGGGATAGAAAATTGCCACCGGCAGACCGGCAACTGGGTGTCCTGGTAAGCCCCCCCCCAGTGAAGGTGGATCTTCCGGGTGGTGGTTTGTTACTTCCATTATAAAAGGCTGAGGTGTCATGTCGGCTCTTTGCGAGGCGGGACGTTGGCCCCGGCAACAGGTGCCTCCGACTGCTCCTGCATCGCTGCAATTTGGATATGGATAAGGTGCCGGCAGTGATGGATGCATTGTGTCTATTGTGTAACACAACACTGTCCTGGAGACCTCATTTGCCTCAGGCAGCGAGCCTCAGAGGGAGAGCAGTAATTCCAGCCTCTGGCAGCCAGACTGATAACAAAAACCTAATGTTGCTCTCAGCTTCAGACTGCAGGTTGTTCTCTATATATATATATATGTTTTTTCTAAAAGTTTCAATGTGCTTTGTTATGTTGACCTAACATAACTTCACATAACCTGACTCCCAGTAACATCAGCTAAACAGACATAACCTTAAAGTTTTTTATGATTTCTGTATAGGACCTCTCTCTTTAGCCTGGTAAACCAAGAGTTATATACATATATACACACTATAAATAGATTATGTGCATAAATCAAACCTGTACTTTACTAAATTGTATTCTAGGGCTTTGTTGCATGTATTAAATTTGTCATGCTTCACTGTTTAATTTTTCTGTGAATTTGCCAAAATGACTTGTTTACGTTAAAGTGACAACACACATCATAGTTTTTGAAGTTTCAGAAGAGTTCATAGACAAACGTATATTGTCTTTTAATCTGGAGAAGTTGTTTCATCGTTTACAATCATGAACTTCTGCTATTAGATTTTGTTTTCACAATAATTTTAAGTTTTTCCCTCCAAACTGGCTGAGCCAGATATTTTTGCATGACCATATATATCATAAAATAAAACTATTAATATCAATCCTGTATACACCAAAGCAAATGGTTATAATAGTAGAATATACTTGAAATACTGTTCTATATGTCTTCATGGGAGTCAGGTATTAACAGTGTCCTCCCTACAGTTATCAGATATCAACTTAAACACCTGATCACACAGTGTCTGCTGTGAACTGACACCTTGTTTAAACCTTGTGTTACTGCTTGAAAAAGGAAACCTGAAGGAAAAGAGGAAGCCTGAGAATAAAGTGAAACCAACATATTCCATCAAATCCACAGCTCTGTGCCCTGGTTGGCTGCTCTCTTTAAATCAGACCTCGCCTGGGGAAAGATGCTTTCTGTGGGCGTGTTTGGAAAACCTAACAATCTCGGAACCGGTTCACGGGGACAGCAATTAACCTTTCCTCTCACCGGGGTCGTAGACGAGGGATGAGAAACCATAACAGATGCGTCGCCTATTGGATTTCATTTATTACTCCGCCCCTGTCCTTCGTGTGGACACTGCAGAGAATTATCCAATAAAGCATCATGTCAGGTTCAACTGACGGGTTATTAGGAAGCCGTGATTATCAGGTAATGCCGAAACAGATGCAGGTAGTGACTGGTTTCATAATGTGTTTGAGGCTTAATATACAGGATATGTATCTTAACATTTCAATTTCCAACTAAAGACAAAAAAATAATTAATATAAAAACCTTCCTTTCCATCGACTTGGCTCTGACAACAACACATGAAATAATCCTGCTTTTGGAAGAGAAGTAAACCGCCCTCAAAAGGCTTTTCTGCAGTATCCATTGCTATGTTGCCAGTAGCAACCATTTGCATTCAAAACATCAGATGCTTCTTTGTAGGAGCTGTGATCTATTTTTGTTTATTATTTGGCGGTGCGCAGCTTCTAGACATGTGGATGTCACGCCTGGCATTAAAAAGTTTCCCTCCCGTGAATCGTGCACCGCGAACAACACATCTGCCGGTTGTAATGAATTAGGGAACCTGTTGTTCAAAACAAGCTCTACTGCAGAGGACGGGCTGACAGTTGTTTTTTAGATTTTTCAAAGATTAAATAAAATAATCAAATCTTCTTTAATCATGTTAGATCTCCAACAACAGAGCAGCTGCAGCGTACTTCTGTCGACAGGAGAGCATATTCACCACAGCTGGTTTTAAAGGAGCTGAAGGGACGACTAAAAAACACTTAATTGACTCACTTACCCATCACTCCCCATGTCATCCATTTAGTTCGTTCAATTAAGGCCCCAACTTCCCTCCGTTCCTCAAAAAATATTGGTCTTTAGCCACATTCATGGTCGCCGTATTTAATGGATTGCCATGAAATTTGCTGCAGATGCACATTATTAACTCTAATGACTTTGGGGATCAAAGATCTTCTCCTGCAGCCTCACCAGCAGGTCGATGTTTTCACTTATTCAGGGAAACATCCTAAATATATATATCTAAACCATATACTACCAACATATATGGTTCTGGGATCTATGTCCCGTCGGAAATGCGTTTGTTAACATTATGTTCTGAAAATTGAAATAGTTGTGTCCCAGTTCCGAGTCCGAGACTAAGACCAGATGGAAATGAGACTGGCCTATGGAGGATTTCCTATTTGCGTCCCCAGCTTCTCCTGCTCTTAGCATCAGCTACTTTGAGCAGCTGCACCTACTGCAGCTCAGCCCCCGGCAAAGAATCCTGTGATGGGCCGGCCCAAGAGGGATCCACCCATTGGGTCCTTCGCTGTTTGGGAATAGACAGATGCATCTGTAGGATTTGAAAGAGTCTTTGAAATGTAGTTTTGATGCAATCATTCTTCAAATGCAGCCTCCAGAGAATGCAACAACTTTATTACACCGTACAGGTCAATCGTTACTACATAAGTGACACTGGTATGAAAGGTATACACAGAACTGTTTACTAAAGCACCCATGTAATTAAGGGTTAACACTTTTTTAATAATTACGGATGAAAAAAGAATTAGATTTCCAATCCTTTCTTGCCTGAATTATTCAAAGTATTTACTTTCCCTCTTCAGCAGCTAGTGGCTGTAAAGCTGAACGAGTGGATTCCTCTCCTGAGCCTCGTTTTAAGGCCGAGTCTCATGTCGCTGCAGCCACATCCATTCAAACTACTTCTGCCTGTAAAATTAAAGGTTTCAATCACGTTAACTGTTCCACCCTCCAGAGAGCGCGAGTACCAATGCATGGGCATTAGGGACACAGGTTTCCCTGCGTCTGTCATTGCAGGACTGCCAGGGCGTGCCCCAAACAATGTGGTCGGCTATCTCTCCCCCCCACTGCCAGAATGTAAAAGAGGCAACTGCACAATTAGAGCCTGCAGAAGCCATCTATGTGTAAGAATTTTAGATCACATGCCAGTCAAGTATATAAGTAACATTCCAGGGAGAAAGCCAAAATGACCTTGGCAGAAAACGACTCCATGTGACGGATTCAGAGCTTTGCTGGTTTTACATTTTCTCCTGAAAGGGAAAGTGAAGTTTTAAATTGTCACATATTCCACTGACGTTTGTCCGCACCACAATTAATGTCTGGGAAGTGATATCTTCAACTTCTCCTTTTTCGTTGAAGACAAAGCAAGAAGCCCAGAACATTTCCCACAAGCCTGACCTCAGCAGGGTGGAGAGAGTCTAGACGGCCAAAGGAGGTGGTCAGGGTTGACTCTGCTTGATAGTCGCTGAGAAAATGTGAAGTCCGTCAATCAGCAGCAGCATGGGTGTGAGGAATCCTCCGCTGGTGGTGATTGATTTGAAGGTCTATCTCATCTAAGACCCCCTGAGTGTTTTCTCCTCTCGGAGCCATGGGTTATAAACCGTCGCGAATCCCTTAAAATTGTTTTTCTCCGCAACATCAGATAGAGGGCCTGGGTTTTTCTTTGCCATTACATTTTAATAAGATGGATGAGGGGGAGGCGGGAGGGCGTTTTCTCTCTTTCAAGAGGAAAATAAATAATCAGAGACTCTCGGCCATATTGCGAATGAATCAATGGGCTATTAGAGGCTGGAGCAGGGTGTGAAAATGCATCTGTCATGAGCTAAGAGATATAGAGGTCAGAGATGACATCGGAAAGATGTGTGGTCCAATTTGATCTCTGGCGACGCTGTTGTCACGTCTCTCCTGGCAAAGAGCAGCTTTTGTTCCTAACGGCGCCGTACGTCAATATGGACATAACTGTCATCCGCCCACCAGGACCTCCACTGGCAATGTTTCATCGCTATTGCATCACCGGGAACATTCACTCATGAGCGGTTTGCTTGCATATCTGAATATGATGTGGCACCGACTCGATTCTCTCTGCACTCAGGGCAGAGTTCTCAAATTTACATCATTCTCTAGTCTGAGGTAAGAATAAATAGGGAAATAGAAATCTGAAAAAAATTTAAATAAAGTGAACCTCCTTGTGTTGTGCACAGAAGCAGGGAGGTGGTTGTCGAGCAGTGAAACTCATCTCCAGGTTCACCTCCCACGTCCTGTATTTATTTAGATTCATACCGTGAAACCCTGAGGAAATATTGGACTTTATATTAAACTTATATAAGAGTATAAGGGCCCAGACATAAGACAATAAAAACACAAATATATTAGGAAGAGGAAGAGTTTTTCTTCAACTCCTCTGGTCTGTAGTTAGAGAAGCGACTGACAGGTCTGTGAGCTGCCGGAGCGAATCATCCTCCTGGTGGAGAGGTGAGTTTCTGAAGTGGTGCAGCTTTATACTTAATTGATAGCTGGATCACATCAATAACGTAAAACCCATTCCTTTATTCCCACCTTGATTTGACCAACAGCAGAAAACAAAAATCTTCCACCTTTGGCTTTTTTTTTTTATCTGAATGGTTTGATTTTTTTTCTCTAAGCAGATGATGAAAAACGAATCTTCCAGTCCAATCTTCTGGTTTGGGGCAGTGAAAAGAAGCTGTCAACACAACACTGACATTTTATTTCTATCTATCTGTCTGTGGCCTCTGTCTACCGGTACTTGTACTTGTTCGTGTTCTTTTTCTATTGTTTGATGCTGCAACTTCCTGCAAGTGGTTATAAAGTATGAACTATCCCAAAAGAAGTGTTTTCAGACTCTGAAGGAACTGAACTATGATTCCATCTGATCTGTACAGAGACGTCCTCTTTCAGTCTGTCTAATTTTCGGTCAGTTGGTCCGGCCCGAGGGTTTCACACCTGTTGTTTTGGTTCGGACCAAACTGAAAAGTCAAGAGAGTCGATGACGATAAAGCAAAAACAATGAGCTGCAAGTTGTGATAAACTTCTCGGCAGAGCAAAGTTTGGACACAAATCTCTCGGATCATCATTAAAAATATGTTTAATATCTACTGTCCCGATAATATATTGATTATAGCTGCTTTAACTCTACTTATATTGGACTGGTTGATTCTGTTAATACATTTTATGGCAGATGTGACCATTGAAAACCCTTTTTCTCATTATGAATGTATTAAATGTAATTCCAGGATCCCGGGCTGTAAACCCGCTCAGTGACATGTGATCAGATGTCAGTAAACGGCCGGTGAGGGAAAAAGATCGCTCAGTTCTTAAAACGTGTTTGACAGGTGCCAGCCATTAGTTTCATTCATTCCCATTCATCATCATCACTGTGTCACCAGTAATTACTCAATTTAAACCGACCAGCCCTGGTCAACCCACTAATGAAGGTTAATGTGCTCGTCGGCCGCCATTCTCCCGCCTGCATTAAACCGGCAACAATCACAATCCCCATCAGAAACACAATGTGCCCTCAGGCTCTTTATCGTGGCAATGCCATTACTGTGCCACGGCTGTGTCTCATCTCATGGAACAATGAGCTGCAGACAATACAGCGGCCACCTTTTCTATAATGACATGCTGCAGCATTGCCCAGTGACCGAGAGACAAAGAGGCATATCTGTCGCAAATGTAAAAAGCTGCAGAGGAGATTCTCTGCAGGAATAGAGAGGAGCTTATTTACATTTCACTCAGAGCATCAGGGCCATGGAGTTATACACTTGGGGACAGGTTTGAATCTGTGAATGGAGTCAGAGTGAAGATTGACACTCGTGCACAATGAGATATGTGTAGTTTTCGAGGTTGAATCTCAAAAGACACACACATTCCAAGCTATTTGAATTGATGTAAAATAATTTACAAATACACACATTACAATCAAAATAATTGTTGATATATTTTGTAGAGATGTTTACCTTTAAATGCAAAGATCCATGATCAAAGGTCAAGGTCACTGTGACCTCAGAAAACATGTTTTTATTGTAACGTTTGTAATATTTCACAAACACTTGAAGGAAATATCTTCACGTTCACTTGGGCTCACAGAAATGGTTCCATTGAACTCATGTTCTTGTGGAGTTGTTGTTTTTATTACCTGGTACATTCATCCTTACATGGGGGGTCAAAGGTCATGGTTACCTCATGAATGGAGATAAATGTACAGCTTACAGACAGAAGCTGCCCTGGAGGTCGCAGGTAAGCAACCGCAGGGGAGCAATTACAGTCTGATCATGATATCAGAAGAAAACAACATCAAAAACAGGAGAAACAGCAGCAAATTCCTGTGTAATCTCAGCTGCAGTTATCACAGGAGGAGGACGGAGCAGATCTCTTTCCACAGACTCTGTGGAAGAGATGTTTTTCTGCGTCTGACTAGATCGTGTGTCGGATTTCATTCTGTCTCCGATGCCTCTTGGAAGCATTTACAGTTTCGAATAGCCAACCTGAGACCAGGAAAGATGAATTAAGTGGCTACGTGTAAATGGAGTCTACTGAAAGGCAGACACACACTTACACAACCAGGTGGCTCAGGAATGTGTTTGTAATAACATGGTTACTGTAAATGAGTGGATACTGTACATATACATCTTTTATACTAACCACTTATTTTGGAATTATACTTCAACTACTTGGTTCGTCAAGTAGTCAAAGTATAAATCCAAAATAATCTCTATGTGTGTGTGTGTGTGTTTGTGCGTGTTTGTGTCTTTGTGTGTGTGTGTGTCTATAAATAAGTCTAGTGGTATAAATATTACTTGGGAATGTATCTATAGATTATTAACTTTTAGTACTGATTGATCAAAAGTAAAAGGTCTATATGAACTGTACAGTGATAGTAAACTATACTTCCTGACTTATTATTTTGCTGTGGGTGAATCAGAAACAGAAACTCAAACATACAGCAGCAGAAACCAGCTTCTTCAGTTAGAGGCGGACATAAGACGGATTATTATAAATACCAGGACGCATCGCTCCATGTAATGATCTCTGCTTCCATCCTGCTCTCTTTTGTTGAACACGTGCACTCTTGTGAAAAGCCGATTAGAAACCTGGTTACCTGTGAACACTGTACAGAAATCTACCCAGGAAAATCAAGTTTCTCTCTACAGCACAAACCAGGCGTCTCATTACGTGACATTTAAGAAAGAAAGCTGATGGCGACCGTGTTATGTGAGTGCATGTAAACACAGTCATGGATAAGTGAATGAGTGATGGAGGAGAGCGAATGGAAGCGACATTGGAATTACTGAGGACAAACAATAAAATGCATATTGCAATTATGAGCATGGAGGAGATGATCTGTTTTATATCCGTCTGCTGAAGATGCAATATTTTCAGTAAATGCAATGTGGACAAATCTCATCTGGACACAAATAGATACTAGATTAGTGTACTGATATGATGCTGTGACCGAGGATTACTTTCATTTTCAAGTAATCTATCGGATTTATTGGATTAAAAACATGTCTAATTGAGAATGTAGTCGACAAACTGTAAAAAATATGTCCCAAACCTAAATTTAATCAAGTTACATTGATAAAAACAGAGAAAATCTGTAAATAATCACATGTTAGCAACATGGCTTGACAGTCAGTGATAAAAATGATTACAAAACGTACAAATAGGGCAGTCCCATCATCCAAAAATCAAATTTGACCCGATAAGATTGAATAAATCCAAATAGCTGGAAATATGTTGTAAACCAGATTATTCTCAGACGTGCTGGCGTCTCAAAACATTTCGTTTCTCGGGGAGCCCGCCGGCCACTCGCTGTTTACATGCTCCTGTTATCTGTAACAAGTCCACAGACTTCGCCCATCGCCGGGCTCGGGCGGCGGCGGAGGAAGATAGAACCGGCGCTGAGGCTCTGCCCTTCTGATAGAAGGAGAGAATGGAGGAAGGGGAGCGTCCTGTTTGATAGCAGAGGAGGGAGGATGCTTCCCACTGTCGTCTACAGCTCTGCATACAGAGTCAGATAAGAGGAGAGTGTGTGTGTGTGTGTGTGTGTGTGTGTGTGTGTGTGTGTGTGTGTGTGTGTGTGTGTGTGTGTGTGTGTGTGTGTGTGTGTGTGTGTGTGCCTGTGTGTGTGTGTGTGTGTGCCTGTGTGTGTGTGTGTGTGTGTGTGTGTGTGTGTGTATGTGTATGTGCTATACACAGTGGAGTAGTGAACCACTGGCTGAATTCAAAAGTTCAAGTTTGACCTTTGTATGCGTCTGAAGGTAAAAACAAGTGTTGGGTCCAGACTGAAAATGCCGGTGTCTCAAGCTGTATAATATACTGTGTATATTAAAACCCAATAATCGTACAGCCGATCATTTTAAAGGATATTAAATCGTTTTTATGCTTTCCAGTGGTGTTTCTTCCCTCTAGTGTGTTGTATAGGTTTCTTGAGAGTAGTTAAAAAAGTTAAAAAGACCAGAGCCACAGTTAAGGGAGATTTTCTCTCCCAATGAAAACGCCTGAGACTCCAAATTGGTCCAGATACTACTTCCTTATCATTTAGATATTTATTCTTATTGGATATTAAAAATGTCGTGGACCAGTTACCGGCTCTTTTAGTCAGAATGTCCCAAACCAGCTGCTCTGTCTTTGAATAGCGATGTAATTCACAAATATACAGCTCAGGAATCAAGTTGAATGTTTGCCCAAAACATAGTTAGACAAATACACACTAGACTTGTGTATTACGATGAATAATTCATTGGAGAAATAAAAAAACGACGTGATACTTTATTCGCAAAATAATCTTTCTGGAAACCCGTAATAACCTCAGCCCTGAATTGTGTTGTGTAGCTTTCTAAAGCTCCCAGAAACGGCTCTGTCTTGATAAATGATCAAATTTAAGTATCTCTATTGCCTTTTTTCTTTTCATTATTCACAGTATAATAACAGCCAGACTGCTAAATTCTGTCAGATACCACAGTTTTTTATCACCAGCCTCGATTAAACCCGTGAACAATGGGCCGGAGACGTATAATACAATCCCCTGTGATAGCGGTATGCTAATTTGTGCGAGTGTGTTCTTGGCAGGAGAACAGCAAATAAGGTGAAACACCTCGAGTTGGATTTAAAGCGTCTCCCGGAGCCTCGTGGCCCCTTCCTGCCGCTGCTGCTCGCCGACGCCCACTCGGCCTCCCAGGACGTTCACAACAATTACACACTTTAACAACGAGCGGCAATGTAGCGCAACTGCGGTGAATCTGTCTGGAATCGCTGGAGTCAGCAGCAATGTTCTTTGTTCTGAAGCGGCCGCGGTCAGGTTTTTTTTTTCCTCGTCTTAATTAAATCACATCCACGTTTTTTTTTAGGGGAATCTAGAGTTTTATGGCCCGTGCGTTTATGAAGCCAGTGTTCATGCTGAAATGTTTATAACGCAGCATATGGGCCGTGAACGCTCAACAGCCAACACGTGTGTGAGGGGGGGGAAGCTGCCAAGTTTCTTCTTCGTGACGATAATGTCCAGGTGCCAGCTGCGGAGGAACGTGATTAAAAGCGTGCAAAACTTATTTTTGGTAATGTCTCTGAACAGTAAAGGTTATCCATATATAATGAATTTTCTATACACTGACATTGGCTGGTCTCTCCACCAGTTGCTGCGCTGGGTTTAATCTCACGGACGCACTTACACTGTAATTCAAATTTTATTATGCTTGGCGGTATGATTTAATCATCAGAGTTTCTTTGGCATAATTAATGTCAGTGACCTCCCTAAAATCAATAGAAGGAATCTCCTAATGACAAAGCCCTGTCACAAACCTTTAATGGCCGCCATCACTCACTCTTTCTCTATCGATATGCTATTTATCATAGACTCCACTAATGTTTAGCTAATATCCAGGCAGCGCTTTTGAGGAGCACTAAAAAATCCACTTGTTTGTGTCTTTAACTACTAAGACAAAAATTAAAAATAATTTTATAATTCAAAGTCGTTCAGATGTGCACAAGAGAAGAAGAAGTTTGAAGATGAATACTTCTTGTTGCAGTAAAATATATATTTGTATCCTTCTCGTCGGTTTAGCTCTTTTGAATATCTATTTAATATTCATCTCATGAAGTCATGCAATCACATTTTGAACTTGTTATTCCAGTTGTTCCAGGCATGAGTTAAATGTAAAAATATCTAGGTATGACAACCTTACATAAATAAGTTTAACTTTAAATAAAAAAAAATTATTTGGTTGAAGGGAATAAATGATATTGTGCTTGAATGGCAGCCACAGTCTCAGTGAGTCGGTCTGCATTCGGCATCAGTCTTAATCAGATATTGGCTGCTTTGCTTCTGGGTGTGGATGAATCTTTTATATTCCGTGTGCTGCCACCACGTCTCCTCTTGTGTTGCTGTCTGCTCTCTTCACTTTAAAGGTTGTAAAGATCCAGTAAAGTGAAACAGGATTTTCGTCCTTGGTCAGAAAGAGAAAAATGCTCCTGTTGTGATCCTGCAAGAGAAAGATTCAACTGAAGGAGCTTAAAGTGTATTTTTCGATACTTAGTATTAAAAATTGATTTGTAGCAACACTAGTATATAAAAGTCTAGTTCATTTAAAACATATTATTAATTTATAACAAATGATTGTTCTTAATGTGTGTGTGCTTTTCCGGATATTGATACATCCATCCTTCCCGATCATTACACAGCTCCAGTCACCAGCCTGATTTATTGTTTAAATATAGCTGCTCTCTAATGATGGTGCTGACTGGAAATCTGTAATGGACAATACACCAGATGAAAATCGTATAGGTTTTAATATAACTAAGAGCAGTTCTGACCGAGTGAGACCTGCAGCAAATGCTTGGAGGAGGTTGGTGTGGTAACAATACAGAAGGTTAATTCACACCTATGATTAAAAAAGTTCTTATAATACACATAGAGCTTGACCTTGAATAGATTTCTTATTGGATCTAATGTACACAGGGCTGGTAGCACGTAGCAGTATGTTCAGGATTTATATAGAATGAAATAAAATATAATAAAATGTCAATGCACAAGAAAAAGCACGACAATTAAACTAGAAGTTAAATTAAAGTTAGAATGAACAGAATTAATTGACACAACCAATAAATACATGGATGTATAATTATGGATATGTCGGCTCTCACCTCTAATACATACATCCCCGGTGGTGTAATATCTATATTTTAAGACTAAAAGTAAACTTTTGCAATTAAATGAGAGTGGTCCGTCAAACTATAGGGAAACTATGAAAGCCTGTTTTCCCACTGTGCTGCTATAAAGAAGAAAATGATTTAAGAGCAGAGAAGCAAGTAAAAGCTTAAAGGCAATTTATCTCAAGGAAAGAGACAAAGTTTAAATTGCTTGATCTGCAGAGACGACTCCGTTCCTACAGAGGAATCCGAAACATTCATATGGAAATAAATCACGGCACAATTTGGCTAATTTAATTTATAGAGCTGATAAGAAAGTGTCTTGGTAACATGTTGGGTCACCATGACAGGCCAGAAAAATCTATAAGAGATGTTCTCCCAAAATAATTCCCCTCATTTTGTGTCTTGATGTTGGCGGTAGAAACACTTTTCACATTTCACATCATGTTAGTAATCATGAGATCACTTATTGACCCCTGGTGCTGAGTCGATGGGTTAATGGTCGTCCTGCAGGAGGGAACACTCAGGACAGAGGTGTTTCATCAACCTTCTCTTTTCCACATAGACCTGTGACCTCTGCACCACTGACATAACACATGTGGAGTCATTGCTCTGAAATGAAGGCGTCATGCACTGTAACCATCAGACTATCACATCCCTCTCTGAGTAATTGTCGCCCTAAGGATGTGAAGGTGACAAGGCCAAAATAATCTATCAATATAAAAAGGGTCAAATCAGTCGATATCGTTAATTATCAGGAGGAATACGACACTAATTTAAGTTTAAAGACTCCTGAGTGAATGTTGTGTGTTTTAAATTCTTCTTCATGACCAGAGAACTGAAATTTTGTTATATTGCTGTTGATTAAAATAGTGTTGAGATAATTATGGATATTGTCTTTATCCCTTTGTGCTGAAAGTCTGATCACGTCCTGCGTTCACCTTCCGTCTCTGGAGGAGTCACTGCTCTTCTCTTTTTCTTTTTCCTCTCACATCACAGTAACGCACCAACTTGTCAAACGTGTCGACCACAATTTTCTTATTTACCGACGTCTCTCCCATAGATGTGAATGCAGATGTCTCTTTAGTGACTGGTGCTGTTTAAACACTCTGAGTCATCTCTGTGACTGAATAGCTGCTGCCACCTGTGCCCCAACAATGAACCCTCACATCTCCTTCTCTTACCTTTTCCGTATAATGTCTGGATGTCATCTGCTTCCACTGTTGTGCACCTGTTGTGGAAGCATTTGCGATTCTCCGCTCATTTATTCAGGCTTTTCCTGTAATTACCTGCACCGAGGAGGTTATGTTTTCATCTGCGTTTGTTTGTCAGTCTGTTAGTTTGCAGGATTTTTAATGCATCTTGCTGAAAGGATGTCAGCTCAGGGAAGAGGCCATTCAATTTCAGCCTGGCTCCAATTTTGAGATAAGGCAATTTTCCACATTTTCATTGATTTCTCAGAGAATAATTTGTGGATCTTGATGGAAAAACACATGTTGGGAGTGGACTGATATTTCTGGATCTAGTGAATTTAAATTATGCAACTTGAAGGAAGTGCAAAAATCAACGTGGCACTTAAACGTCCAGAACACAGAACATCCTCTTGCAAATAGAAAAATAAATGTCCACTACAACAGTAATGGCTGCAGAACTGTGAATTATCCACGTGAGGTTTTTGTCTATTCAAACGAGGAAATTGATGAGAACAAATTGGTTTCCTCCACTTTTATCAATCTTACATGTACATCCTCCTTCATCTTCAGAGTCGTTTGATGAATTACCATCAATTTGGGTGAAAGAATTGCAGGGAACCTCAGATAGGTTGGGAATGAGATTGTATATTTTGGTTGTTAGTGGTCAGCAATCAACTGGTTCTGGTTTGTTTGTATTTGTTTACACAAGAACAGCTGCACAATAAAGCTGTGTGACCGGTTGTCGCTCCCCTGGTTTGTTTCAACGTGGAAAGTTTAGCTTTAAAAAACTGTGCAAATTTGCCAGAGCAGCTCCAGAAACGCCCTCGGCGATGGTTGCAGGCGTCTCATTATCGAACCGGGAGGAAGACGCCGAGAGCCAGACAGATTACTGCCGGTGAAAAAAAGAGAAAAGGAGAACTTCATTTATGAGACGGTGCCGATTTTTCTTGAAGCCGCCAGGCATCAACAAAACACTCGGGTAGTTGTGGTAATACTGGGGCACTTTGACACCTCCATCCGTCAGCTGCTCTGCTGCTGCTGAGGCTGAGGAAGTGACGAGTGAAGTGGACGTGGAGTGTTTCAAATAGATCAAGATTAGTTCCACGATATTATTTATCAAGATGAAACCAAAGTCTGTTTGTAGGAATATATCCGTCTCTAGTGCTTTGGTCTATTTCATTTTCCTCATACTTAAAATCACTATTAGATGATTTGTATGTTGACATGATGAGATTACCGGTAAACAAAGGTAATAAGAAATAGGAAAATCAGCTTGTTCTGTAACTGCCGGCTGTTATTAATTTTTTTCAAAAGCGGAACATGATTATGCAACCGACTGCTTGTGACGCTCTGTGTAATCACTGGAGCATCGGGGCTTCTGCACAGCTTTTGATGCCGTCTCTGTTTGTCTTTGTGCTGTGGGGGGGCAGGATGGCGGCTTTGTGCAGATGCCGTGTTCACTGCCAGATATAAAAAGAAAAATGAAGCAGGTTTCTTTATGTTTGAACTTATTAGAAAAATCTGTAGAATCCATACAGTCCCATCCTCCGTTCATCAGGATGCCACTGGGTATGTGTTTTATTTATAGATTCAAAACAGGTTGATGAAAATGACAATCTCAATTTCTTTCAGTTAAAAATAGCAATAAACTCAGTTTGATAACAAATAAACCAATTTTCACACTATTTATTCAAATATGAATCTGTACTGACTCTATTTTACAAATGATTGCTGCTGTGTTAAACAGTTTTACTCCCACAGAGGAGGTTAATTGAAATGAGTCTGATAGCATCTTCCATTTTGGACCTTGACTCCTCACACTGCGAAGATGGGTTTGTGGTGAATTTGTGAATTCACTGTATCTGGATGAATTTCTCCTTCCTGTTCAGATCCTCAGATTATGATGGTTACGCTGGAATAAATTAATTTTGCAATTATAGAAATATGAAAAAGTTTAACCCGATGTCACAACAGAATAGATTCAGGGTTCATCCCCTGAGGACCAAGTTTATAATTTTAAATAGTTCATTAAAATAAATCGATTTAAGTCTATTGTAGGAAAGTAAAGTCAAAGTGGTGACCTGGCCGGTTTCATTCACATCCTACTGCTGGAGGTGTAGAATTTAAAGTTGTTATGGGAACCACAGACTTCAATGTCACTGATTCATTGTTAATTTCCTCTTCATGAAGTCGTCATTCATCGACACACACTTCGTTTTTATTTTTAACCTAAACACAACTCGGGAACAACATCAATCTTGTGTGAAATCCTTACACTCTTCTGTAGTTAAGTGTCTGGGGATCTGAGCAGAGCAAAGCTGCACATCTTTACAAATTTCACAGATAAAAATATCCGCGCGCTTCTCTCGGAGAGAATAAACCGGAGACACCTTTTATAGAGCTGGTACACAGATGGCCCTTTTAGGAACAGCTTGAGAAGACACAGTAATGGAGATTGTTTTTTACTACATTAAACCAGTCTCCTCTCCCACCTAAACACAATCAAAGGTTTAATATTATCAGTAACATCACCCAGTGGAAATACAATTTCAAGGTCTATTTGATACATGAAAGAGCAATGATGCATTCTAATTTAAAAGTTCCACGTTGGCATTTCTCACTGGGGTTTTGGGGACAAATCTTTGATAATCCAGGTGCAGAATGGAGAAACATACACAAAGCCGACAGCGAGTTTCATAATGGTAGAGATAAGGTTCCCTGATGCAAACTGATCCATGAGCCACAATCAATAATCAGTCATTTACAACTTGTCAGTATATTTGTTTTAATATAGTTACAGACTTTAAAAGAAAATAGGTTCTTATAGTGTTTGAGAAACAGAATGAAGAGATAAAGATGCTCGTCCCAGAAAAACCTTTAAATAACTATAATTCTTTAATAACTTAAAGTCTTCTAACAATCTCAGAATCAAATTAAAAAATTAAGTAGTTTAATAGAATGAAAAGTCACCACCAAAAGATATGTTTATATTAACAGCCAAGCACAGTTTTTCCTGTACAATGAAAAATCTCTGTGTTTTTGATAAAACAGTAGATCATCTGCTACTTTATCAACTTCTAACTTTAGTCTCCCATGAGTACGATCTATTCCCAACTTTAACGGAGTTTTAGTCACCTGCACCTGTAAGAAAATACTGTTCTTGTATTTTAGTCCCGTTAATGGGGGCGCCAGATCAGCAGAAAAGCTCATATGGGTCATTTTGGGGAATAGAAAATGTTGTGAAGGAGTTTTTCGCTTGTGGGAAAGATCGTGTGTTCATGATGAGGTGAAGAGATAAGTAAGAAATACAAATCTCGTTGCTGTCGTAAATAATAGATTGACATCCAGAAAGGTGAGGTGCAGCGGATTATTACGGAAATAAAACAAGACAATGCATTTAGAGAAGTGAAGAGGAACAGAAAACAAGTGCACACGGTGATACTACAGATACCAGCAGGTTATTTGTAGTGCAGCGAGCAGAGAGAAAGGCAACTAATGTATCAATCCGTCTTCCTGAGAAATACCTATCGCCAGAGGAGCGTGATATAGACCTCGGGAAGTGACAAACAGCAAGGTTGTTTTCCTGGTTCAGCAGAAAGGCAGGTCGGCGGCGGCTAAGGTTTCCCACAGAAAACACATTCATTTGTTTAAGGAGAGCTTTGGCAGGAACACGTCTATTTGTCATGGAGAACACGACGAGTGAAGGAGTGATTGAGTGGCCTGCAGCGGGTGACCCGGGGAAAGGATTACACCGGATTGAAACAGTGGAGAGACGGAGCAGCAGCTGGATTGGAAGGTGGAGGAGGAGGAGGAGGAGGAGGAGGAGGAGGAGGAGGAGGAGGAGGAGGAGGAGGAGGAGGAGGAGGAGGAGGAGGAGGAGGAGGAGGAGGAGGAGGAGGAGGAGGAGGAGGAGGAGGAAGAGGTTTTGTTCCTCCGTCTCTGACTTGTGATGCATGTGCCACAATTGCACATTTGCTCAAACACAGAATGTACTGTCGTGAATGTGCTGTGACCTCCGAGTTCAATATCAAATATTGTGAAGTTATTTCCACATTTTTACAGAGTTCAGCAATAAATAAGTTGTTTCTCGAGTTTTCATTCCCTCGTCGTGTGTCCTGGACTGGAGACTTTATATCAAGATGGACGACATGACAGCTCCCCAAGATTAAAAGCCAAAGGGTCTCCAAAGCCCCCCCTAGTGGCTGGCTGCAGGGTAGCTCATAAACCCCTCCTCCATGTTATCATATGGGACATGGACCAAACTAAAAAGTCAAAATACACGTTAAAGTATGGTTTCTGTAATTTTAGGTATTTGTATCACGCTGATGTTTGCTAATTTTTCCAGTAAGTATTTGATGTTTTAAAAACGTCTTGATTGGGAGCGGAGTCTGGCTTGTGATTGGTCGAGCGTGTGCGTTGACGGACCTCCCTTGATCCGGGTCCATCCCCCGACACTCCTATCACTGTCAAGTATAGGTGAAGGAAACAGGACGTATGTATGCGAGACAAATACAAATGTGTAACAACTACATGAACCTTGGCTCTGACCTTTGAGTGCCTGCAGTCCAATTCAAGACTTTCAGGTGAAAACGCCCTGAGAGGATTTCTACTGGGGCAGAACTATTTCCCTATAACACTGTGTTCTGCAGCTCAGGCATATAATCAGATGAGGCTCTAAGTTGTGAATTGTTGAGTGTGAGGAAGGAGCCTCTCTCTCTCTCTCTCTCCTGTTCTTCACCATCTCTTTTATTCATCCCGGGGGCATGTTTCAGAACATCTCTGGAGGAACCCGGGGCTCTATTTTTACGACACAGCTCGGAGGATGTTCTGGTTTCTTGTGCTGCTAAAGTGGAATTTTCTGCACACAGGTTCTTTTCCTACCAGGTCCTGTCGGGTGTTTTCAGTGTCACTCTGGGAACTTGATTATTATGTGGAAGGAGGGGCAAAGAAGTAACAATCAAAAAGAGCCGGGCAATTTTGGTGAAAAAGAGCTCTGTGATTGGTAGTTACTGTGAAGATCTGGGGTGGAACTCACTGTCTGCTGGCATGAACCACGAGACAGAGCAGGAGGGAAGAGAGTCGTGACATTTGGGCAAATGCACATATCCTGCCAACTCTTCAAAAAACTATAAGAGCTTCTAGCAGCAGATATGATGCATTTATGTTTAATTTAAATAAACGTGTGTGTTCATTTGAGATCTGGAGGACGTGAGCAACGTATTGTTTTGCTAATTGCTATGAAATAATCAACCTTCACCAAGCTCCAATGAAAAAGATAAAGGGCGATTGAGGGCAACTGTTGTGTGGCTGCTTTGTTGTTTGTAGATGTTAAAACCTGAATTATTTTCACTTAACTGGCAACCTTGTGATGAAAGCTCTTTATGCTCTTAACTTAATATCTAGCTAACAGCAGCAGAAACCAGGTCCAGTTACGTTCTTGTTCATGTGGCACAAATGGAACCAGGCTAACATGTTATTATGAGCCTCAAACCAAATGCTTGCTTATTGCAGGTGCGTGCTCAAACTGCAGATGAGTTACCTGCAGGTGCTGCATCACACACACTGCAGCAATTAACAACAACGTTCTGGAGTCGTGCCAGGCGCCGTCCTGCTGATTCATTCACCCTGTTTCACCCAAAAGAAGCGTCACTCCATTAATAATGCAGGACGCCTTGATATAAATACACATTAAATATACATCCTTCATTTTGCATGCAACAGGGAGAATGTGACACGGAGGCCATGTATGATTTGATTTAACCACTGGGGGAAGGTTGAAGTCACAGTTTCAGTTTTTAGAACATCGTATCACAGAGTATCCCGTGGCGCTGGGAAATGTTTGATGAAAGAAAAAGACAAAATAAATGTGTTGATTACAAAAAATTACAACACATCTGTGGTTATTATTGTCCCTGTGTCGAGCTGGAGAAAAGAGCAGATTGTTGTTACCTCAGGAACGAGCCTGTGGCGCCGACAGATGTCAGTCACATTGCAAAACAGATGTATTCAGCTCAGCTCCAGATTTCACTGAGAGGAAGATTTTTGTGATCTGTATGTGTTTAATTACTATTTTTTATTTATTTGTTTTATCCCCCAAAACCAATTAAGCACATATTTAAATACGTCATTTAAAGAAAGGTGTCTACTTTTAAAAGTAGTTAAACATTAGATTTGTTTCCAATCTCAGGTAGATTACAGTTTCCCTCTGACAGGAAACTGCACAGGAAATGAAGCTGTGATCAAAAGACACAGAAAAGCTGAGACGGCTGAGGATAGAGTGTCTTTTGATTCATGTATTCTTTTGTCTGATTTCTGGTTGTTGATTCTTACCGTTGTGTTGAATCTTGTTTTTGTCCTTTAACTGAAATTGGCTGCAATTCACCTTGAGTGCAGTCGGGAAGTCGCCCTCTACGATCTCATGTTTGTTGAGCTAAAGAGATAAAATAAATTGTATTGATATCCTCAGCAAAAATACCAACGCCCATTTTTTTCTCTTTTTTCTGTATAACGCTGCTAATGCTAATTGTTCGGTTTAGCATTTACGACTAATTGCAAGAGGACACTTTCCTCAATGGTTTTAGTTAACTACGAAAAGTGAAACGGAGTGGAATGGAGGATCGTTCTGTTTGACAACCAATGGGAATCAGGCTAATGTAGCAGCTGCTAACTGGTCACATTGGCGTTAATAACTTTATTCAACACTCACAGAAATTCAGGTACTGGCACAAGTGTCTTGTCGGGCATGATATCAAATACTAAAGATAAAAAAAGAAGACTTTAATGGAACTAGATTTAATCTTTCAAACCCTTTTAATCGAAAACATTAAGACAGATGGCAGATTTTTTTTTTTTTCCATTCCATAAGTGTTACTGGTTTGGGCTCTAAAGCTCCCACTATTCATCCTGGACAACAACGTGAGGGCAGAAACTCACTTCATATTTGAAATCTTTTAAATTGGAGGTCAAATGACATCGGAAATAAGAAAAAAATGCTTCTTTTGGCTGTAGGTTGCTTGTTTTCAGAAGAGGCAGCTGCACGTCTCCGAGCTGTGTGAGCAATCAGGAAGTCGAGGAGAGGAGCGCACAGGAAGTTACTTCAATCAAGCACAATGCACCGTGAGGGATGAATATGCAGCTGAACATGGTGCTTCTGTCACGAGAGGGAAGATTAATTAAGATTCAGAGAATATGAATCCAGCCGCAGACGCACGTCAGCGGCCGCAACAGGAAGTTGCAGCAATGATCAAAATAGACTGACATCAAATAGTGTGTGTGCATATAAATAAATAGACGTGCTGCATATTTATGATATATTTTAAACATGTCATGGGAAGAATTAACTGCATTTCTATTATATAAATATTTACTACTGTGTTATTTGACATTGAAACGTTGAAGTCACATATATTGTTTCACCCTGTCAGCTGATTATGAAGCATCACTCCTGTGACGGCCATTAATTCAACTCAAGCAAATCTTATATATAAAGTTTTCAGAACTATGATGAAACACATTCACTTCTCTCGGCGTAAGCTTGTTGTGAGAGGAGAAAAGATGATAGTTTCCTCCCTGGGGAGAAAAACAGTTTGCGCTACATCGCTGCTTTGAATTCAAAGGGGCTGCAGCCCTTGACAAAATCGGAGCCGTGTGCTGTGAAAGCCGAAAGGACAACAGAGCATTGTGCTTCTTCGATGAAAAGGCCATTTGGAAACACCTTTTTTCCTTGAAAAGATGCCGCATCACACCAACATGCTTAATGGTCTATATTTATAGAGCGTTTTTTGGGGCCGAGAGGAGGAAGAAGAGGATGTAGGAGACGGCGGTAATGCACCTTGACTTCGGTTGCCACCCGCCGATAAACCAACCAAACAAAGAACAAGATGCTTCTCTCGTTTTCGTAGAGGCTGTAAACAAAACACCTTCACGGCTCTTTGTGGGCGTTTAGGGAAGTTTAGAAGTTTAGATCGTCTTCGTTCTAACTTTATTTTGTGGGAGGTGAAGACTGCAAACATCCTGGAGAGACCAATAAGGCTTCCACTTCTATTTCAACTTCCTGCATTGGTTCTCACTCTGCAAACAACCCGCACCATGGTTCAGTTGGAGATGGACAGAGATCACCTGTTTTTGTCCGACTAAACTTAGGTCTGAGTTCCAATCTGTTATTTTAGTTCAGACTGACCTGAAAGATCCCGACCAAATAAATTAGGAGCGAAAACATCTGAAATCACATTTGACTATTCTAAAAAAAGACATCCGTGCAAATATGAACACTTTAAAATTAGATAACCTGAAAGCACGCAGAGCAGCGACTCCAGGAATTAGGCTCAGCCCGAATGACAAATGACATCAGGGTAAGATACGGAGATATTGTCCTTCGAGTGGATCTGATCCGGCTCGGCTCCAAAGTGCAGTGGGGAGGAAACTTTGCTCCCACTCACCAGGACTTACTGGGTAACTAAAGAGAAATATTTTATGATTAAGTGCTCTAATGGCTACCTTTGAGGGCCAATGACATGATTCATAATACAGTTTGCATGACTCTCTCTTTCTCGTGCTTGCCCGTTCCAAACCAGTCTAACTCCCAGCGAGGCACCATTAATCCACTGTTTGCCCAATCAAATTAAAAGTGGCAGCTGGCGTCTGGGTTTGTTCATTCACGAGGTGGATCTGATTGCGCTTCGGGCCCCGTCAGTGCATGCGGCGTGATAAGTGGCTTGTACAGCGATTGGGCTGATTGCAGAGTGATGTTTTGTCTGCCGTCGATGCCGAGTCCATTGTGAGCTCAGGGCTGAATAATGAGGTTGTTATGGCGACGAGACCAACTCCAAACTCTGCAGGGTGAGCAATAAGATGGGGAGAATAAGAGAGTAGTGTTTGTTCTGCTTTTATCTGGTTTACTTTCACACACTTCATGTCGACCAGAAGCACTTTTATACACAGACGCTCTTTTAATTAGTCTGTCAAGAAATCTGTTTTTTTCTTGTGCTTAGTCAGATTTTAGTCAAATTTTGTAAAAAGATAAATTGTAAGTTATGCGGCTATTTTTCAGAACTTCAATTTTTGTATCCAACCTAATTAACAGAAAATTTGAACAAACCCGGGTAGCTACTTCAAAATTACATTCAACGAGTGCAGTCCCAGTCTAAACATATTAGTTGGGAATGGGCCATTTGCTTGGTCTCTACGTGGTGTTGCTGGTTGCAGCTTTTTCGAAAATGCTCATAGGCACAATTTCACACTTGACACTGAGATGATTGAGTGACTGTAACAACGACAACAACAACTTTTTCTAGACTTACAAATACCATTATACAGTAGAGAGAATATGAAATGGCCCCAAAAATCCTCAGGTGATGGATGGTGCAATGTTACAATGCAGAGACATTTAGAAAATCAGGTATAAGTGACTACTACTATCAGAAAGATGTTTCTTGTGTTAATAATACTGATATATGATGCTGTGATAAAACATAATTTGCAAAAGGAAAGAGCTCCACATCGGGGATCTGTGTCTCCCACACGTTGGATTGGGGACAAGGTTTTTTTAAGCTGGAGCTGGAGAAATGAAGGCTCGGGCCCATGGATGAACTGGTGTGGACTGGTGTGATCTGATGTCACTTTGAGTTCTTTGCTAGAGAGCGACTGCACTTCCTGTCTCCCAGCAACACACCTACCAACTTTGAATTAGACTTAATGAACGGTATTTGAGAAAAGGTGAATTACGTGAACACAAACAGAGATTTCTTCACGCTAAAGATGTAGAAGGACAGAGGGTAAAGCGGTGCAGCTCCAGGTGTCCAAACAGTTTTGAACTTACAGCTGAGCCTCTGTATTTCACTGTCAATCCAAAGGGGAAGTACGTCATCGGCTGCTGTAGGCCACACTGCAAAGGTTATGAATATCATTACAGTCTCTGAGGACTTTACCGCAATCTCATTCAAAGTATAGTTCACAGTCATAGTTCTGGAAAAGCTCCGATCCGGCCAAACATGTATTATGCTCTTAACAATGAGGTGATGTGGTTGTGGCCACTTGTAATGCTGCAGATAATCAGATCCGGGCGAGGAGCACAATGAGAGGCAGTGGACCTGACAGCGTGGAGAGCCCGGATTAGACCACTCTATGGAAACAGAATCGCTGGTGACAGACACTCGTGGCCTTTCACGGAGACGGCTCACAATACGGCAGAGAGGAGAAAAAAATAATACCCAGTCATTTCTCTTATCAAGCTGCTCTTTTCATTTCCTAAGCCCAGTATTGAATGTTCTCACTCAAGCTCATCACGGCTGATGGGCTTTCTTTTCTTTGTCATGTGTCATCCACACATCGCTCCTGCCCAGAGGTTAATAATGGAAATTAAAAGAGTGTTGCATATTAATGCTGAAATCTATTGAGCCACCGCCCGGCAGAGCAATGACTGTCCTTCGGGAGGCTGCTGTCTTCAACAATAATTAATACGCCCGACATGTTGGCCTCTTCTGGGCTCGGCTGGAATCACAATTCAGGGGAGTTCTTACTCTGGTTTACAGGGAAGAGGGATGACATAGAAAAAAGACATTAATTCAAAAGTGACAACTTTTTTTCTTTATCCGTAAAAACAAGAATTTCACAGCTGAAAAAAAACAGAAACCTCTCATCTCATTAATCCTCATTTGCCCAGAATCACTCAGCATAAATCAAACATCACTTACAGTAATTTACTGAATAATATGTACAGATGTCCAATAAAATAATGTTCCGTGTCTTATTTGAATAGCTGTCGAGAGAGTATCTCGTTCATATTAGTGACAATTTTCTCGTGGTACAGTCCATGTCCATTTACAAGTTCTGCTCCCACTGAGACTTTTTAAATGTTGTGTAAGGTTTAGTATAATTCCTGGTTTCTTGTACCTGGTTAATCCACCTTCTGAACAAAATAATGATAACACTCAGTAACTGTTCATTTTGCCAACTAAAAATAAGTGACAACCTCTGGGAGAAAAACAGCATTTAAAAGAAAAACTATGATGAAATATAATTCGATTTTTTGCAACAAGTGAAACAATCATCTGTGGAATTACACACGTTACCCTCCTGTTCCCTTTAATCACATCCTTCACAGTCAGTGTAATTGCACGACTTGTTGCACATCCTTAATTTTAGGAACAGAAAGTCTTCGACGGCAGAACCAGCTCTCAGAGGAAAAAACTGATTTCTTTGGCGTGTATGTTTGAATCATTGTGGCCTATGTGCATTTCATGCTAACATCATATTAGACCCGAATAAGACCTGTAACCTTGGTAACCATAGCATACACTTATTTCGGGGTGCAGGGCCGACAAAGTCCCTTGAGCCAAAGTCCCTTGAAACCCTCCTACACTCAAGCCACCAGTTAAGAGATGAAAGTGAGTGTGTCCTTAAGGTCTGTGTGACTCTTCGTTTACAACAGATCGTTGTATGTTTTAATTTTTTAGCTAATACCCACAGCTCAACATACGACAAAGTGATTCTGCATCTCTAATCCATATTTTCTAAATTTGATTTCAGCGCCGAGCTCATCCTCTCCGTCTCTAATGTCGCCGGCGCATTAATGACTTTATACTATCAATATTTTCTCTGAGAAACAAGCAATTTATCTCTTGTATAATGAATTAAATTAATGTTTCCCTCGTGTGTCGCCAGTGACAGACACTGAAATTCACATTCAAAGATAATTAACTCCGGGGGGGTGGTTTGGACAGATCTTTATTAAGATCAATATTCATTTATTTATCATTGGTTGTTTTGGACTGAATAGAGTCCAGCAGGGACGAACTTAGAGGAGAGAAAAGGAAAACTGGAGAAGGGGGGGACGCTGATGGTGGCGGTTTGTCAAAGGGAGGAGAAAAAAAAAGGATAGAGTGAAAGAAAGAAATGCCAGGTATTGAGCAGATGAGGAGGCAGGACAGGATATTGTAAATCCATCAACAATTCCCCAAATCACTGGGGGAACTGAACTCATCTCAGGGTCAGTAGCAACTCTCTTATCCATGCAGAAGTGCTGAGTCGGCTTTAAGAGTTAGCAGGGTCAGCTGTACCTTGAGTCGGTGCTGATGCCATCAACACAGGTTTATAAAGTATTGGAAAAAGTTTGAAAGTAGCGACAAGTAAAGAAAGTTTAACACAACTCCCTGACGCCAATTTATCTGGAAATTCTGATTCAATTTGACCTGATCACGTTATCAACGCTTTTATATTATATTTCATGAAAGCTACATTTGCTGTTCTCCTTATCGGAGGCGAGACGCAGTGTAAACATTAGCACTGCCTCAGATTAAAAGCTTTCTAAGATGAGAGGCGGCTGCAGAGAGATCCAAGATGAAGCTACTTTGCTTTTGGAAGATTTTTTTCCTCTGCAGCCGACATTTAGTTTAATGACTGGAAACTCCTGCATGAATTGCTGTGACATTTTGTGCAAATATTCATTATCCTCAGAGGATGAATACTAATGATTTTACTGATCCCTTGACTTTTTCCTCTTCTGCTTCAAAGACATTTCACATTTCGGGTTTGAGGGGAAATATCTTGACAGCTGTTAGATGACTGCCTTTGACATTTGTTTCATTCATGTTCCCAAGAGGATGAATTATATTTTGTGATTCCCCGGCTTTATCCGTATTTTATAGCATTAGTGGGAATCCAGAGGCCGGATGTGAACCACATCGCAGGGTGTTCCCTCCACCATCAATCCATTAACTATACGGCTTATCCTTCAAAGGTCGGGGGTGGAGGAGCTGGAGCCAATCCCGGCTGACATTAGGGAAGAGGTGTGCTTCACCGTAGACAGGTCACCCGTCAATTAAACTAAGCTCCATGTGTTTGAGCTGTGGGAGGAAGCTGGAGAACCCTGAGACAAATATACGCTCTGCATGAAAATGGACGAACACTTGGGGTCTGGAAAGTGAAGCCTGACATCTGTATTCTCTCAAATGACCAACAGGGGGGCGACTCCACTGGTTGCAAAAAGTCAATTTCTATAGAAGTAAACATTGTCCTGAGGAGTTTATGATCTCAATTGCTAGTTTCAAATCTTCTTCAATATATCATGATGTTAACTATTACCATTTTGTAAACTATGGTCACATTAAGACTCATTTATATGGTAAAGCATGGTCTTCATCATCACTTGGATACCGTTTGATTGACAGCTAGCAATCCGTCCAATGGGTGCAGGTTTCAGCTGCGCCCAGTTTCCTCAAGCTGACGCAGAGGTGAACATGTAGAAACTCCTAGTCAGCCTGCAGGTTCAAACCCAGGACCTTCTTGCTGGGAGACAACCACTTCTCCACCGTGCCACCAGAAAACAACCAACCCAGCTCTGTAGCAACACTAGTGGTCGGAGATATAAAGGTCTACACCTCCTGCAGAGTCCCCCAGCTGATGTACTAAGCTGACAGACTCCAGTGACATTCGTCTATGATCCTTTTCTTTCCCACTTTTAATGAACAAATTAGCTTCAGGAAGGAAGAACTTCCCAGTCGGAGAATGATTTAAAATTAACTGGAGAGATGGCGTCTCATCGCGGTTACAAGGTCGAGACCGTAACATCATTTGTTTTGCCGCACTCTCCTCCGGCAGGAATCACTTCATCCTCCTGCTCTCCAGTCCCCGGCTCTGTCCTTCAGACTCATCCTGTCGGACTGGTGTAATTGCACCATGACAGGACCGATTCCTCATCCCCATCAATCACTCCTATGGAGATATGGGCTTCTTTTTAACATGACAACTCCCGCCCTCCCTCGTCCATTCCTCCTCCACTGGTCTGCCTCCATGTTTTATGGCTGTAGTGATAAATAACGGATTCAATGTTCTACCCCCGTCGTCCAGACCCAGATTTCCTGGCTTGCATCCTATCGGGGTTGGAGCAGAAACAGTGCACTGAGTGATATATTGACCACGTTGGGCTTGTGACAGGTTTCTCTCATGTCAGTGTTGCTGGGCTACTCTACCGCCCTCCCTCTGTGAGCAGTTTGTGCTTTGTGGACCACCACTGACGAATGAAAACAAAGGGCTAAACAAGGGAATAGATTCTAGAAGCTGATTGAAATTAGAGTATGATTGGGGAAAAATGAGAAATTAAGATAAAGCAATGCATTAAAATTACCCCATGGCCTCAGGGGAGGTCAGTGTGTGGACGTAACCAGAGACAGTAACCTGGGATTTCTTAGATCTGCAGAGGATGGATAAGGACTATAAGAGCTGCGGCTTCAAAACAGCTAAATAGCTTGTTCTGCTCAAGCAAGTGATTAGTCCACACAGAGGTATTGACCAGGAGAAGGATCTTTATGCCCTTTAATTAATATTTTCTCTCACTGCAGGGCTTTTGTTACATCCAGAAGCAGATCAGTGCAGCGCTAGGTTCACAGGCAGGGTGTTCTATTCATAGCCGTGCAAATGAGTTGCTGGAGAGCCTCTCTTCATCTGCACCGATATAAAGACTGTTTGTGTTGTGAGATGGTTTGTTTCTTATCAGTAGAACAGAGGCAGAAAAGTCTGTTTACGGAACCTGGTGATAGCATCTCACACGCACTCGCAGCTCTGGGAAAAACTCTGAATTCACCAAAACTAAAGTGCACACAACCGAAACACAATCCAAATCTGGGTATTCAGTGAAATTTGAATCAGCTGCACTTCAGTGAACAGAACTTAAATCCTAACTTGAAAGTTCCTGCTTTAAATTCTCAGTCCTCCTACTCTCTGTGTTGACTTTGCAGGTTCTCCCTGTTTCCTGTGGGTGTCTTGGTTTCCCTTGTTACTGTGTGGATATTATAAATATACCACTAAAGTCGCCCTTGACCAAAGCACTTTCCTCCAAACTAGACTCGGTCCCCTGGTGCTGCGCTGTGGCTGCACGCTGCTCTTAAATAGGCAGGACGGGTTAAATGCAAGAAGCCAGATTTCCCCACAGCGATGAATAAATAACAATTTGACCATTAAACCCAACTGTAGCTTGGGCCGATGTGTAGTAGTTAGTCGTAGTCACAGGGAAGGTTCTTTACGTTTTAATCTAAAGTGAACTCCCACAAGACGTCTCTTCTACCTTTTGCGTCTTAAATGAAAATTACCAGTCATTAAATTTATAGGTGCCATCTGGAAACACTTGATTTCAACCAGAGCCCAAGGCATACAGGCTACTTCCTGTTAAGTAAAGCCAATGGTTATTGCTATAGACTTGTGGTCATATTATCTTAATTCGTGCAGTTTGTGTTTATTCTCTTTCAAACTGCAACTGCACCGATTAAATATGCATCATCACAGTCCTGTATGCAAAACCCTCAAAGACACACCTCTATCTCTATCTCACATATCATCTTCTTCTTTCCTTTTCAAACCATTGCAATGGTTTTTAATTCTTGCTTTCAGATATAACTAGAACTGTGTTGTATATTTTGTTAACTTGTGTATTTAGATCATCCAAAAAACAGTGTTCATACCCTGAGAAATTCGCAATTTTATTTAAGGTAACTGGACTTTTCATTGAATCATATCTGCTAGCCAGTTAACCCGTTAGCCTGACTTGACTCTAAATGGACCATATTATACAAAATTAACATTATGCTGAATTGAATAAGGTGTGAAATTAGAGATTGAGACCATAAACTCGTTAGGGAAATGTTAACTGACGTGATAAATCCAGTGAGAAGTAATTTCCTTATTGACTTTTATAGACTTCAACCAGTGGAGTCGCCCCCTGCTGGTCATTGGAGCGGTTCTTCCCCATTTGCTCTCCTCTCCGGACCCGGAGTCCACGTCCATTTTTACACACACACAGTCTATGAATGGGACATAAATTCCAGGCTTCCATCGTTAGTGGTGCTTAAAACCATCCACCACGGAAACCTCCACACCCACTCATTCAGCTGTGGTGCATAATCACACAATATGGATACACTCACTGTGGCTGTTGGGCTGATTTTACAGCTTTCTTTGTAGCAGCCAAAACTTTTATGTCCAAGTTCCACCTAAATCGCCAGGAATTCAGATGTTTCAGTTGTTTTCCTCTTGTCTCCGTGCATTTACAAAATAGATCACAATGGCAACTGGATGGGCACAATTTTTTATCTCCACTTAAAACATCTTTGCTAAAAATGCTGAGGAATTTCAACACAAACCTGCAGTTCACGTTGCTCCTTTTAGAAAACTGCAATCTCCCCCTGATCTCAAAGACCTTCTCCACTCACAAGTGGGTTTTGCTTGTTGACGCTTCACTCGGATGTTTGAGCTTCACTGTGCAGAATGATGTATGTGCAGAGTTTGACACCAGACGGCTGTTCTCAAATCTATCTGCTGAAGGGGGGGGGGGGAGTCTCTGTGCACTCACCGTAATGTCCATTACTCTAAAACACATACGTCAAACTCAAGGGCCGCCAGCCTTTTGCCGTGAGATGATTTTTGATTTTCTAATGGCACTGACCCTGTTCCATACTGCTCACAGTGTGGAGACTGCAAACTCCCAACATGCACTGCAGCGTCCTGTGATGTTAACACCACAGTACATGAGCCTCCCCTCGTCCCCTCCTCCACCTGAAGAGCTGATCAACAGCTCCCATCACTTCCATCCAGACTGTTATTCCCTTGCCGGCTCGTTATTGACTAAATTACTGGTTAAACAAGAAAATATGACTTTTATTTCTCGTTGACTGTCGATTTCTCTCCAGCACATTGTCAGTAATCTTGTTATTTTTGATTCCACTGTATTTCTCACGTGAGCAGGCTCGCACAAATAACAAAAGTAATGATGCAGACAAAGGTAATGATGCAGTGGACTCTCCTCGTGTCAGCTCCTGCTCGAATCACTTTAGATTTCATCCTTTTACTTTTTTTGCGGGGAGATAGTTTCGTGTTGAGCTCATATTTGTAAATTAATCATTGTTTTTACTATTGACATATTTTAATAAAAGAAAGATCAAAAACGTTTAGTAAGTGCTTCATTTAAAGGTTTAAAAGTATTTCAATCGTGTAATTAAGTTCATCTTATTGGCTTTGAATGTCATGATTTAAAATGGTCCTGTGAACGAGTTATTCTTTGTTGTGCTTACTTTACATATCTTAGGCAAATATTCAATTGAGTCCAACTAGTTAGTTTTATTTTAACGGCCAAAACTTAGAAAGTTAATATCAAGTGCTTTACATAGAATGCATAAGAAACCATAAAGAAGTCTATTTTGTACAGTAATTGTTTTACAGTACATTAATCATGCCACACCAATCATGTATATGTATATACATGTATGTGTTTATATATACTGTACTGTACTTACAGTAAATCTGTGCATACTCTTTATAAATAGTCTGTAAAGTACAGACTGGAACCACCATGGACATTATGGGTGAAGGCAGCAGTAGCTGTTGCACGCTCAGTAGCTGCTCACTCTGAGCTCTAGTGGTTTATTTTCAAAAATTGCTCATCCCTCCTGTAAGTCCAATCGTCTGCAGAGTGTGTTTCCAGGCCGAGCTCGCCGCCGCCGCCGCCGCCCCCCCCCCCACACCCACACACACACACAGACGCTAACAGAGCGAAATGAAGAGATAGGCAGAGCGAGAGAGTGAGCCGGTGTCCCCACAGACCGCTGGTCAGGAGACTGCTGCCTTTACAGTGTGTAACCTTCCTCTGCCCAATTTGTATTTGTGAGCACAAACAAATCAATTCTCCCAGAGCTGGAAACAACAGAGGCAAGGGCAGAGGCTCCTAATGATCCTTGATGCCAACTGGAAAAACTCTAACCTGATGAAATCTCAAGGTTATTGTGGGTGGATGCATTTTATTGCTTGAAGGTTTAATACATTACGAACCATTATCATCTAGCTCCCGGCTGTGGGAGCGGGCTGTTCTCAAACACAAGTACAGCCACTGGCTTTGTGTTTGAAGATGGATTTTTTACAGAAGGAGAATATATTTTTTAAAACCACATTAAGTGACTCCAGAGATATCTGATTTAAAATTGCATTAGCTACCTTCCGACAGTCCTCTATTACATTTCCATTTTTTGTGTTTGAATGTCCACACAAAAACTCCCACATGAAAAGAATAAAAAATCATCCATGGCACTCTGAAGGCAGAACCTCCTCCACTGTGGAGTAGTGTGCTGCAGTGCTGCTTGGTGTTGAGGACGGGAAACAACACAGCTTCCATGTTTCTCTCAGGCTGTAGTTATGTTGAACAGCAGGCGTCACAAAAACCCCTCTTGTTCTCTTTTATAAGAAAAATCACAAAGACGATACCAGCTTCTGAAATACTGAATATATATATATATATATTTGTAAAGTCCAACAAGCAAAGTAGTGCGCACTGCAAATTGTGTTGAGAGCATTTTCCGGTGCACCGTCTGGTAAGACGGGTAATACCAGTTCAGTTTTTTACCATCTGAAGCGTGAGAAGTGACAGAAATAGTGGTTGATTGATATATCTTGATACATATCGATAACGACTGAAATTAAAATATTATCAATCTAGAATTATATACTTGTGTGATTTTCTTTTAGTTATTTCTGTTCAACTAGATAATAACAAAGTTTGGTGGGGTTCTGTCTTTGTAGTTTTGTCAACAATCATCACTGACAGGTTTAGTAGAATACAGCTGTTAAAACACATTAATATAAAGTAGAGCTGTCAAACGATTAAAATATTTAATCGCGATTAATCGCATTTATGTCATAGTTAACTCGCGATTAATCGCAATTAATCGCAAATTTGTATCTATTCTAAATGTCCCTTCAGTTATTTTTTTTCCTTAATTTTACTTTTGTTTTAATGCTCTTATCAACATGGAAAAGTGGATTGGCTTGCTTTATACAAATGTTTTATTTTATTGAAAAACAACATTGCCAAACAGGACGGTACAAAATAAAATTATGAAGTGCACATTTCAGGTAAACAAGGACTCAGCCTATAGTGCAGTTAAACCATGGCTTAATATTTAATTTTTTTCAAGTTTGCTGTGAACATAGCAGTCAGGCCTCTTATTTCAGAAACAATGAACCGTAACAGTTAGGTAACCAATAAAAGGTAAGCCTACTACTTCTTTGCTTTCAGCCAGCTACTCAAACAGACAAGCAACAAAATAACAAACAAACAAAATACACAGGCAAGTGTCGGCCTACTTTGAAATAAATTAAACACAGAACTTTGTAGGGCTATTTGAGTCCTCCCCTTATTTGTGGAAAATGTATGAAATAAGAAGTACCCTATTTTGAAATAAATAAAAACATATATCTGCAGCCTAATAGTGTAACTGACTGGGTTTATGTTTATGTTTGGTTTTGACGTATGTTCAGTAAAACACTGTGTTGAAGGAGCGTTCTGATATCCTGAGGGTCAGGGTCTGGGTGGGACATGTGACTGTTTAGACCAATATGATGGGTTTGTTTGGGGATCGGGGCTCAATGAGGAAGTGAAGTGTTGTTGATGTGTGCGAGTGACGGAGTAAGAGCGAGAAGTGTACATGTTCGTGTACAGGAAAATACAAGTAACTAAACCACGAAGAAGTTCCGTGTCCTGTGGAAGCGGGGACGCTACAATAGCTTTAAAATATATATTTTAGTTGGTGAAATATTAAAACAAAAAGCGAGAGCAGGTCAGACTGGAGGCGAACACAGATACTGAAGCTGCAGCTGCAGCTCTGCGTTAATCTCTCGTTAAAAAAATTGACGGCGTTAAAATGGGTTTGTGTTAACGCCGTTAATAACGCGTTAAACTGACAATCCTAATATAAAGTATTTAAATTCACTTATCGGTAGTGTTTATCGGTTGATACACAAAATCCAGGTATTGGAATCGGAAAAGCAGTGAGTGACAGAAACTGCAGCTCATTGGTTCTTTCTAATAAAAGTTTCCTCATTAGATTTGAATAAGAACAGCAGAAAAGCGAATGAGCTTTCAGTTAAAATTCCCCTGGACCTCCACGCCAACCTCTGGATAGTGTAAAATAAAAGAGAAAGTAGAAAAAAATGAAGCGCTTGAATCAATATTTTCCCTCGTGGCAAATTAGTGGAAGTAATCACAACGCCTGCTCGTTAGAAGCAGAGTTGGAGCTGCTTAGCTCGACGCCTCTGGCTACTGGAGAGGATTCAAGCCCCTGACAGGAGGAACACTGGAAAGCACTATCCTCTGTAATCTCCCAGCTCATTGTGATTTAAATAGAAACACTGACCACCAAAGCTGCTCTTTCAGAGGACGTGAGCCCACACACACACATACACACACACACACACACACACACACACACACACACACACACACACACACACACACACACACACACACACACACACACACACACACAGACACACACAGGACCATCCGTTTCATCCCTGTTTCCCCAGCTCTGTGTTGTAGACGGAGCTGAACCCCAGACGAAGATTTCAGTCCCGTGATGGGTGGGAAGAGGAGGAGGAAGAGGAGGAGGAGGAGGAGGAGGAGGAGGAGGAGGAGAGCTGAATCCATATTTTGCCAGCTCTGCTCATCCCACCGTCAGCACAGGTGTTTGCCTCCAGTTTTTTGGCTCCCCCACCTCCATCTGCGGCTCCACTGAAGTGCGGCAGTCTGCGGCGTTTTCCAAACAGGTTAATGGACTTCTAACCCCTCATCATTGATTAGCATGATTAATCAGACAGGAGGACTTCATGCCTCCCCCCTCCTCCTCCTCTCGCTCCCCCAGCTCACCGGCTCTCTGCCGCTGCCAGATGGTATCAATGCAAAGCCGAGAGCAGGCGAGAATCAAAGGTAGGCTTCAGAGGCTGGAAAACCAAGAAGGCACAGCAGTTATCTCCTGCTGTTTGGATGACACATTTACAGGCTGCTCGGCTCTATGGAGATGAACCTCGGGAGAGAGAGTGAGAACGAGGAAAACACTTCAACTGCACTTCCCCCCCAACAACAACTTCTCTTGCCGCACTGCTGATGCATTGCAATGAGCCTCAGAACTCACCTGGATGTCATCACCTCATGTAACTCTGATGTGTTATTTCACAAATCAGCACATGACAAGAAATGCAGATTGAACGGTTAACACATTTTAAATAGAACTAAAATAATGAAACTCGGAGGTAAAGTTAAGCATCTTAGAGAATTAAGCAAATTTGCTTTTTACCTTTTTTTTTTTTAAACTTACATGAGACCATTATGGTAAAGTGGAGTAAACAAGAGCCAATAGGCAGCTAGCTTAGCTTAGCATTAAGTCTAGAAACAAACTCTGCATTCATCGTTCTCGAGTTCTCGGTCTGGATCTGAACATAGCTAATAATTTATAATCCATCCAGTTCAATGTGAAAACTGACAAACATTCTAGAAATATTATCGCATTATACTTTCTTTGATTTAACAGTTGTTGGTGTCACACAGACATTAATGCATCTAATATTAGATTATATAATGCACTAAATCGTAACCTTAGTCATACATGATGGCTGGGACCTTTGAATATTAATTGACTATCTCTGGTGTAGAGGAAACAGGAAGACTTCTACCAATGAGACAAATCTGCAGCTGTAAGTTAAGGTTGTATAATTTATGAATGTGTGTAAAATATAAATATTAATGATAGAATTCAATACTAACAAATAAAAACTACTCTTGCAAATGTAAACACCTCAAAATTAGGTGGAAATCTTAATGAGCAGAGATCCTGACTCCTTCGAGCAATTATATCTAAGAATCTGTTATGAGTTCCATCAAATAAAAAAGAAAAAGAAAGATGTCAGATACGTGTAAAGAGCAGTGAAAGATCCACGGTCCTCAGTCAGTGTCATTAGCTGGAAATGTCAAGGTGAGCTCTGAACCTGAGGGACGACAATCACAGGTCTGGACTCGTCCTCTGGAGGGAAGAGGGCGAGACATTTCCATCTGCCGTCCCCTCATCCCCTTCCATCCACGAATATGTGTTGATAGAGAGAGCAGATTCAACTGTTCAATATGTGGGGGGGCGTTTGGACCACATGCAGATACACTCTTCCACAGTAACACACTGACTCAAGTCTTAAATGTATAATTTCATCCGCCGTCCAATTCTCTAGATTCTCATTGTTGGCGCACAGAACTCGGGGAAACGGAGAAAATGAGTTTCAGCTGCAGCTCGTTCAGACCTCCGCCAGCGTCCCGTGGGTATTCCCATTTAAAATTCAAAGACAAAATAATTAGAGGCTGTTTTGTTGAGGGTAGCCTTCATTTAAATCAGATCAAAGTACCGAGCGGGGACGAACTAGTTTGCCGGGACGACGAATGCATGAATTTTCGTGCAGCATTTTGTAAAGATTATTTAGATTTTACAAATTCTACATTCCACACAGAGATTGTTTTTTTCGGGAACCCGCACTGCTACTTTGACCACAGAGTAATTTACTCAATGTTCTTTTAAAGTCTGCTTCTACAACTTTAAGTACAACTCTCACAAGAGGTGGTGGATGTTGGATAGAACCTGTGATATGTAGGCTACATATGTAATTTTTGGTAAATTAATCACTGTTCTCGCAGCCGCCAGCGGGAAGAAGACAGTCTTGTAGTCGGGACAAATGTATTATCTGATTGGTCTGAAGAAATACAGTAGATATGAGGCATGTTCAAAAGATCCTTTTCAATCTGTGTCACATTTCAAAGATGCTTTCATGATGTTCACATCTGTCGCTGGTAGATTATCAGTATTTTTCATCCCGCGAACAATGTGGCCCCTCCCCTTTGACACACTGGTGATACTGACCTATAATCTTATTTGCCATGTAGGTATTAACTTCAGTATCCAGGGGATTACAGTGAAACTGAATTTGCTGATCTGGTTAAGTCCTGTAGACCAGTGGCTCTTAAGGTTTTTTTCTTTATCAAACACCATCACAGCCAAAGATCAAATACACTTCAGTGGCATTCGTTTTCAAAAAAACGTTCTTTTGAATGGATTAAAAACTGGGTGTTTTTTAGAACATTTACTTATTTTGAAGTGGATTTTGTTCAAATCATTTATTTCTTTTAGTTAAATCCCTTTCAACCATTTATCAATCTAATAATTGATAATCTATCACATAGCTAGCTACATCATACCATTATTCATTAACTACATTTAGCTAACTGTTTTAAGATGTTTATTTTCTGGAGTCACACTTGGGAATAGGAATATATTTAAAACAAAAACAGTCTTTTAAATAACTTTGCAGTTTTTACAGTAAGTTATGCCTACGTGTTAAATGTGCTGTCTAGTTTTGGATGCACGAAGCTAATCTCAAAACTCAAATATATGAAACCCTCCTGAGGTCTGTGACGTGATGTTTGGGTCTTTATCTGCAGCAGTGAGCCATCAGCCACTTCCATAACTTCCTACATACATTCAAAAACATCCATAATTGATGATTCACCCGCGACGTCTTCCGCATCCGCCTTCCTCACGGTCCATTAAACACCGTGTTATCTAAGACACACGCTCTGCTATGGAGTGTGTGTACATTTGTTTAAACACTATAATTGCCTGTCAGCAGATTCTGAAGCTGAGGAGTTAATTACCTTCTGTTTGTGTGCGTGTGTGTGCAAGTGTGTGTGTGTAAGTGGTGCATGTTGACATTGTCGACAGGTGAGTGACAGGTGGGGATTCGCTGCAGATGGTGTATGGAGGCATTGTGTATCACGACTGGGGACATTCAATACAAGTGAGAGCTATTTGTGTTCCACGTAGGAGTTTGTTCTCAGAAAGTCAAATTACCTCCTGACGTCTGGGTAACAACCATCCGGAGCGACAGATTGCTCTATAGACAACTAAACCTCTAAAGCTCTGAAAACCATCGATAATATATATTGTACACGTCCATCACAACAATCAAACCTATAGCCTACATTTATGAAACGCTGTGTGAAACTCCTGCGTAGCTAAATGAGATGTGTCGTCCGTGTATCTGAGCGCCTGCCGTCTTTGATGTAGCTTTCAAACAGACTTCAAAGCCGGTGGACCAGCGCTGGTTTGTTCTGATGTCTTACCGAGGGCGCGAGGGGTGAGCCGGCGTAGCACAAGATATGAAGCATTTCACTGCGGGGCTGCCGAGGCGTCTGCAGGGGCAGCCTCGGTCACGCGGTTAAAAGCAGGGTGTTCTTTCAACAAATGACCCGTGCGCTACAATAAGTGAAAAATAACTCAGGCTGCGTTTGGCCTTATTTGTGTTCAAGGTCGGAGGAGGATGGAGTCCATCTATCCCACTAAATACAGGGAGAGAGCCACAGCAATATTAATGCGCTCGCTCAGCGAAGGCAAGCAGGGCTGCAGGAATGTGAACGTTTCCGACATGATTCATGTGAGAGTCTTTTAAGGCAACTGACCAGAAGCCATTTTCAGCAAGAGTTCAATAACGCAGGTATCAAACTCAGATGTGGTTTGTGAAACTGTTTTTAAGTTCACCTCCATACAGCCATCTAGTAGCCCAACTGGTTTTCATGGATTTGCTTGGTATTGGGAGGATACTGGACACAGTGTTTGCCGTAGTGTCCTTGGGCAAGAACCTGCATTTGTAAAATACATAATTTGCATTATTCCACCCACCTCAACCTCAATTCCCTAAATGCTTCTGCAACAATATAAACTGGAAAGAGAAAAGTTTTCGATTTAAAAGAATATGCAATTGGTATAGTAAACAAAATCCTTTTCTTATATAACCTGTAAACTTTAAGTTGAACAAACTTCATGTAATTTGTGTGTAACCTATTGAAATGATTGTTTTTTTAGTTTGAAAACAATTTTCTTTTTTCCAGTGTAACTTCAGGCCGAATGCGGAGCCCACACTCGCACGCAGCCTGTGGCCTTTTGTTCTGTTTCAGCACAAAGTTTTACATCTTGTAGAAAAACCCACGGAGGATTCAAATCAAATCCCAGCTAGTTATAGAAGCGTTTTAAGCTGTGAGAGGCAGAGCTTTTATTTTGGTATGTATGCAGTGCCACAGTTCTTTTTCTTGTGTACAGCATTACTTCAGGGGCTTTACGCCTGAAAATACTGTATGCTGTACATTGACTGCATAAATTACACGAGGGATCAAGCAGCTACTGCTACAACCCAGATAGCCTTTGAATGAGGCTGCGTGTGCGGGCTACGGCGCGGAAACAAGCCGTCTACAGGCCGGCGTTCACCACCACGAGCCCTGGCCGATAGAAAGCAAACAGAGACATGTGTGAGCGAAGATAAAAGAGAAGCAAATGACGATTCCAGCTGCAACACTGCGGCGGGGGAGGGAGAGAGAGGAGTGGACGTGGGCGGCTCAAAGCGTCTCAGTGAAATAAGTGACACGGTGTTCAACACGGTCTTGGAAATGACAGGTGCAAAGAACTGGGAAATAAAAGTGTCCGGGAATTTTTGGTGTTTCAATTTTTTATATAGTTATAGTCTATTGGCAGAGTGTGGATGCAGAAACCAGAGAAGGTATTAAAACACAAAGACAGAGATGTTGTGATTATTTTCGCAGGTATTTTCTCAAAAGTAGCACAACTGCACAAATATATATTCAACCTGATGATGGCGCTAGATGAAAAGTGAAGGAATCATCAAAGTTATTAGAATTTATCCTGGAGGGAACATCAATATATAGTTCCAAATTACCTGGACAAAAGATACATCCTATAGAGACCTTCAGGTGAAGCAGAATCATCTTGACCGCCCCCTAGTGGCTCGCTGCAGTACATGTCATAAAGCCTGCCTCCTCCATGTTAGTGGATGGGACATAGATCCAACTCAAAGGTCACAAGTTACACGTCTAATACATGTTTCTCTTATTTTTGTAAGTTCTTATCACTTATGGGTTTATCAAGTGTTCATGTTTCTGGTTATTTGGGTTTGAATTACTTGTGAAGTGTTGTCCATCTTTATAAACAGTCTGTGGTTGGACAAAGAGTTTGAAATGATATTCAGGTTTTTGTCAAGTTTCCGTCGCCTACCTGATTTTTCATGATTCACATTTCTGTAATCAGGTTGAACGAGCGTTCACCAGCGTCAGGGACAGTGTGACACAAACTCATTACAGCTCGTGTCACCTGCATCGAGCTCGGACGGGAACGCGTGGGCCGTGCTGCACTCTAGTAAAAAACAAAAGTGATTAGAGACGATTTTCCAGGATCCACTTTGTTCTGAGCAGAGCCTCTGCTGGCAGCTGTCTGAGGTGATGCAACCGAGCGGCTGGTGTGAGACGCGGACCATGCTTATTTATAAAAGCCAAAGGGAAGATGAAACGACACTGGGAGCTGGAGTGACCTGTTTGGAGAGTGGGGGGGGGGTTCAAAGTCAAAGCCAAACTCATCTCCCTCTTTACGGGGACAAGGGTAAGATAATGAGCGCCGAGAACAGCCCTTGAGAGGGAATCACAGAGAGTTCAATTAGCCTCTCGTGCTGTTGCTTCTGGCTGCGTCTGACTTGCTCCGTGTGCCAGGATGAAATGTGTCTCGAGTCTTTCTAATGACAAGAGCCCACTCGGAGGCTCCCGCTGCAGCCGACTCTCAGAAGCATCCCCTCATCGCCTTGTAAGCAATAAGAACCAGCCCGCTGCTTAACTGCTGATATTAAAGCCCACTGTGGAATACCGTGCTAATTGTTTTCACCATGTTTCGCTGATTTGAACTTCCTAATGAGAGTTTATTTTCTTGTTCTCAGTGAGGGTTGAAGGCTGGGGGTGCAAGGGGGGGGGGGGGTGAGGTTTGTCAATTTCACTTATTGTTTTTATTTCTTGGTTGTAATGCATAGAAGTCCTCTGAGGCTATAACTGTGATTAAGGGTTCCACAAACAAACAACTGGAAAATGTAAAAATTTAGCCCCAAGATATTACACAGCTCATATACTCGCCTTTGTTCTCTGGTCAGTTGAAAACGTCGTTCACTGTTAGACCCTCCGGGGAGAACTCACATCAAACAAATGCATATACATCTCACTGTGCGAGTATCTATCATTTAATTTTCTCCCTTTCCTCGACTCTTCATATAGATCCTGGGAGAAATTAAATTCAAAATCAATCTGCTTTCAACCCTTTAAACTCCATCATCTCCGTCAGAGACATCACCGATAAACATCAGTTCCCTGCTTCACTGAACTCGGTGAAGGAACCAAAGGCATTCAATTTGTGTAGGACAATCTTTATTGACCCGAGCAGCCATCCAGGAAAAGGCGGTGGTCAGGTGGCGTGAAATCGGCGACGGTAACACACCAGATAACAGCTCTTTTCTCTTTTAACTTTCCGGACCGACTTCACCCTTTAAACGTTTAGAAATAAAGAGCATTTTATCCTATCCTATAAGAACTTAAATGTCATTGAATTTCCATGAAGGCAGCATTTAAATCAATAAGCGCACAAATATTCAGCTTTTTCCTCTGCACGCTGCACTTCTTGATTTACAAGCTGCAGCGAGAGCTATTTAAAAGTTCACAAATGAAAGCAGAATCGATAGGGCAACGGCATCAGACCTCACGTGTTTCTAAAAAAACTGTTTTTTAATGTTTTTCTGAATGTTCTTCATAAGGGAAAATGTCAGCCGACAGCAGAAGGTTTTAATTTACATGATTTATATTCCACCTCACATGTCGGCAACCTGTGAACCTGAGTCTTTTAACAATTTCCTACAAGCGAGCCATGATTTTAAATGTGAGCTGATTTACTTTGGCTCCTGTGGGAGAGTGTGAATCTTTTCCTTTTCTTTTCCATACCTTAGTTTACTTTACTTTGCCTTTCCAATCCTTTCCATTCCTTTCCTTTCCATTACTTACCCTTCTTTTCCTTTCCTCTACTATCCTTACATAACCTTTCCTCTTCAGTACCTTACTTTCCTTACCTCACCTCACCTTTCATTTCTTTTCTCACTGTTTGGTCTGAGCTTCTTCTGACCCAGGTTTTACATAACGTTTGAAAAGTTGGATTGAAAAGTTAGAAAAGTAAATTTCCCTCTGTTCTCTCTGAGGTGAAGCATCAGTGTCTGAAAACTAGAGCTAAAGAGAGCATAAAAAGAAAATCTAAATTAAAATATATTCATACCTTCTACTTGTTTGAGTTGTATAGCTTCTGCTGGCCCCACTTTGGTGGATAGTGCCTCCAGGAAATGGCCACAGCCTTTCACTTCAACATTAAAACATTGGAGCTGGACCTCCAGGGCTCAGCTTATTGGCTCTTGCCCTGGTGCTGCTGCTTGTTAGCCTCTGGCTGCTGCTGCTGACTGAACTAATGACTCCACATGGCAGAGACTGATAGTGGAAATGACCTGAAACGATTCAACCGCTGATCATTTTCCTGATTCAAGGCTTAATCGTTTAGTTTGTGAAACCTCAATAATTGAGCGTAACTTTTCACATTCTGAAGGGAAAATCTTTAATTTTGAACAGCCTGATGTATCCAGCGGTCCATAAACGAAAACAGATTTAATGTGACATGTGATACAAACAAGAAAATTATCATTTCTGAAGCAAATATTTGGTATTTTGCTCAAATCTGTGGGAAAGTTAGTTAAAATCAGCTCATTCATTATTCATACTCTGATCTGCATTTATAAAAACATAAAAAACATAATCATTTACTTTATTCTGAAATTCAGCTTTTTCCAAAATGATCGAATGACCCAACAGTTTTTCTTCCACGAAATGAATCAGTGTTGTTTTTCAGCGTTGGTTTTTACGAAGCCTAAAATCAAGCTGACTTCATGTGACGAACATCATTTTGAAACAACTACTCTCAACAAGGACGTTTTCACCTCACATCTCACAACGAGACATTAATACAGAGCATGACCATTTTACTGTCAAACTAATTTCACAGCGGGCCGAAGAAATGACAACGATAACCAGAAACCCCACTGACTGACCCACAGGGGTCCCAGCAGCTGAGATGAGGGGGCGGGGGGGGGCCGTGTATTAACATTAAACACGGCAATAAATCTTCATAATAACTGGTGTTGGCTTCATATTTTTTTAGCTGTAGGACATTTAACCAAAAGTCGCTCTGGTGGCAAAGTGACTTAAATTGATTCGGGGGCAAAGGAGCACCCGCTGTGGACGGACGCCACAATTCATCAAGTCTAAATTCTAATTTGCGGAGGTGCCCCTGTGATTAGCGTTGTCGTTAGGGAAGTGTCACGGCGTCTGACTTGCACCGGGGGGGTGAATACTCTCTCACAGGAGAAAAACAAAATCACGTTTTGAGGTTTTTCAGAAACGATTGCCCGAGATGTTTTTCAAGCTCGTTCATCCCGAACCCTTCCCTCTCTGTTTGTGGACGTACACGTGTGTGTGAGGAGAGCGAGCTCGCCATGAGCAGCCGTGCAGCTGAGCGTGACTTGACAGCTACCTGTTAGCACCAGGCGATTGATTTTTGCTTTTTTTAACTTTCAGCACGTGAGCCGTTGCCGCTCTCACAATCAGCCGTGGCATTTCAGCTCAGTAGCTCACATAATGGAGGTCTCTTCTGATCGCACCTGAAATATTCATGTGCTGCCGGTTGTAATTCACACGCTGCTACAGCTCTCGCCTGGTCGCTGATTCCGCCTCTGCATGTGGATGTCGTGTTCCTCAGACCTTTCCCCCGGGTGTTTGTTTACATCTCGCTGCCACGGCTCACCTGGAGCCATTGCGCCGGAAATAACAGCAAATTAATTTTTTCACAAAGTTGTAAAGAACTCTGATTTGTAGCGTTAAACTTGGGCTTAAAGAAACGAGCAGAACCTGTTGAGCGTTTTTGGGGGTCAGGTGCTATTTCAAGTCGAGTTATTGTTATTGTGCTTTAACAAACAATTTGCAGCTGCTGATTGTTTTGGGAATGTGTAGACGTGACGGATTGGGCCCGGCGTTGCTCAAAGCCGAAATCTGGGTGCCGCCTCGCACGTGTGGAGGGTAATCAGATCAGAGCGTCGGATCACTGGACACACGAAATCCAATTTGAAAGGTTTATGAAGGACGGGAGTTTTATGCTATTTCCTCGTGCAGATCATCCTAATTCCATTTTCTGCCTCGACCTCAATACACTGAAGTGAAAACTTTAATTTAATCTCGACCTGGAAATGTGGATCCTGGCGTTCCAAGCTGTCGGGATGATTTTTAATGTCGCTCTTATAAGTGTTAGTTTGTTTGTTTGTAGCTCGGGCAGCGTCGTGCCCTCTGGCAGACCCACGCCAGCAGGATCCACTCAAGACTCCAAAACGGCTGCGGCTTCTGCATCTGTGCCAAATAATCGCTGTTAATTAATTCATGACTCATTCACAGTTGAAATGTGCTGCAGCATCTCTTGCTGTTTCTTCTTTTCCCTCCGTGGGTTAGAATCAAAGACGGATCCAACCATGGGACTAGTTTCTCCACGAGGAAACATTTCCAGGGGGAGCATCCAGCTTTATTGTGTTTTGTTGTATTTAGCAGGCAGCTGCAATCTCAGATCATCAAAAAAGCAAGAAAAATCATAATCTGAACGGCTAAATGCCACTAAAACTCCAATGATGCTAAGTAGAGCCCATTCTCTAACAAGCCCAACAGTCTCCTTTCGTTCCGCACCAAGTCCGTTTTGTGATTTCCGAAGAAGATCTAAAGCGATTGAAGATACATCTAGACTTTGGAGTCTCTACTGGTAGCTACAGGTTGCTATTGTTAACATACCTGATGTATAATATAATTTTCAGTTTAGTAGTTTTTGAATAATCCTGCTGAAAATCAAACAAACAGACTAAACCTCCTTGGTGGAGCATAAGTGATGAATATGTGTTTTTGTAGTTTAGGTGAACTGACCCTTTAATCAGTCGTGTGCAACATTACGATGCTTCTGAAAAATGAATTCTCCCAGTTTGACTCCAACTGCATCTGTGTCCTGCTCCACCTCATCTCACCTCCCACTCACAATTCCAGCAAAGTCACCACAACCCAAACTTGTTTTATTTATAATAAAACTGCTGAATCTCAGCAGCAGCGTCTCCGGGGAGACAGTTGAACCTGCTGCTTTAAAAGTTCTCTGTAGATTTGATGAATAAAAACCACTTCGTCTCAGCGTCAGTTGCACGGTGACAAATGTGCCGTTTGATCTGGAGCAGACTGATGCTTGGCTTCCATACACTGAGAACAATACGCTTTGAAGCTCCATCAGCGAGATGTGCCCAGTCACTGCTGCCCCATTTACACACACACACACACACACACACACACACACACACACACACACACACACACACACACACTCTCACACACACACTGTAGATACTGTAGCATCTGCCTCTGTGACAGCTCCGGAGCTAATACCACATTTCCATAATGCAGAGGGGATTAGTACAGTGAGGGGAGAGGAAAAAAAAAAGATGTTTAATACATAAAACATGGCAGCTGGGAAAACAGCGACCTGTGGAAGATATTGTACAATCAAACGATAACAGGTCTGATAATACACTGACGCTCATGACTTTTTCATGCAGCATTTTAAACAAGGTAGATGCTCGACTTGGTGACGCAGACACTGCACGTTAAGGTTTGGAGGCTTCTCTTTAACTCTGTGTTGTAACTGAAGCAAAGACATGAACAGAAGTCTGAGGGTGATTTACTTGTCAAGTTTCTTCTCAGACTGCTCTGGAAGTTTGATTGCATTTCAATCAGCCAAATAAATCTGAACATCCACAGAGACTCTGCGCTCCTGCCTCGCGGCGCCGCGAGAAGATGAAAGCGGAGGAAACACACTCAGTTGTGTGAAGCTCGGAGAGTCAACATGTAACTGTCTCACATCTCATTCAGTGTGTGTGTGTGTGAGCGGCTGAAACTGCAGCAGCATTAAATAATAAACACTGTTCTGTGGTTAATAGGTAAACGCTGGTGATGTGGACGAGCAGCAGGAGGCGGCAGGAGGCGCCGGCCGTGGCGCTTTGGCCCTTTTTCAACTCTGCACGGGCCCTTCATCTGCAAGGTTCGGGGCCGCGGACTGAATTAGCTGCCGCGGAAACGGCCCCGAGCGACCGCAGCGCCTCCTCTGCGCCTCCTCTGCTCCTCCTCCGCGCCACAGTCCCTCCATCGTCATGAAAAATAAAACAGATACAACACCCCCGCGTTAGGGAAGCTTTCAACCCCTGCTCAGCCTCCGCTTTAATATTTCATGGCCTCCTCTTACTTTATTTTAGCGGGAATAATTGATCTGGAAAGAGCAGTGCCACGCAGGAATGAAAGGCTCAGAGGAGCGGTGCAGGAAGAGAAGAAGAAGAAGCTCTATTATGGTTTTGATGATTTGAAAACGCTGCAGCTTTTTTAGTTTGGTGTTGCCTGGCGGTGCGACGCCGGATGAAAAACAAATGAACGACAATTTGTTGAAGAGAAAATGTAGATTCAGACATGAGTCTACATTCAGAAAGACAAAATGCGCCGCAGCTGGTTGAACAGCTAATGGACAGGCTGCTCTGAAAGGTGCTTTTTGGGGCCATGTGAAGCTGTGGGGAGCCTGTTAAGAAAAACATTTCTACCAGCAACTTCGCTCCACTTTTTCATTTTTTTTCAGGACAGTAGCACGGTCACAGCTCATTCATTTCACCAGCTGCAGTCCCGTCCACACGCACAAATATTTACCAAAGTCTATTCTGCACTGTGAAGAACCCCTGTTCGTGGTATTCACTGTTATCATTAGCATTGTGTTCCTCCTCCAGCAGCCAACACCGCCTGTCTGGAGGCACAATCGATTCTTTCTCAGGGATAAGGGCTAAGGTCGCGCCGGGCCAGGAGCTGTATTCAGTGATGCACAAAAACACCTCCAGAGATCTGCACCTGCGAGCATCTCACCCCCGGTGAATTCCCGCTGCAGCCCGGCTTAATGATTTGTCACAAAATGGGTAAAAAGAAAGAAAGAAGAAGTCACTGGATCGCGTGTGGACGAGCAGAGAAGCAAAGTTAGCTGAAGTAAGTTTCTGAAAACAGTTAAAAAAGCAGCAAACAAACAAAGAAAAGCAGAGAGAACTCTTGAGGCCATTTCGCCTGCAGAAGGTGTTTCGCTGTGGAAAATTATTTACGTTATTATCGAAAGATTTTCTGCTGGAGTGATGGAAGAGGGGGTTCAATACGTCTCTGCGTGTGCGATGCTGAGTAAAGGAAATAGAATACCTCGGTGACAGGTGGCACTGAGAGCCAATGGCAGACCCAGACAAATAAAGTCAAACGGCCATTTATCATGCCGACAGTTGAAATCCCATCTCGGTAATTACAGCTGACGCCCGGCTCGTGAGATCAAACCAATCATTTCACCAGAGGAACAAATGATGTGGAGCCGGGGACCATGGATTGCTTTAGAGATCAATGGACTTCATCAGGAAGCAAGTTGGGCTGAAAAACAATAAACAATTGTTTCACGTCCAACTATACATTTGCTGCATGTGATGGATCTGGACAGCGGCTGACCACCTTTCCCTGGGATATTGGAGACAGGACGGAATTAGAGAGGGAGACAATCGATGTGTCGGTGAGAGGACGATCCCTCTATACACCGTGTTCTACTACTGATTGAGCCAAACACACATCATCCATTGAAACCCCATCTCTCATACATTACGCGTGTATAGTTTCGCCTCCGAGCTCCATTTGTTTTGCAGAAGCTGCTATTAAGGTGTAATAGAAAACCTCAGAGTAATGAACGATGACCCTCTCAAGGTAAAAATTGGTATCACTGCCATTTGTAAGGAATAGGTTTACATTCTAACATTATCTTTATTACTGAGAGCTAGACGAGTAGATTGATACCTCACTCCTGCACGTACAGTAGATGTCTAGGCAGCAGCAGCCAGCTAGCTTAGCTTAGCATAAAGACTGGAAATGGGGAAACTGCTAGTGTAAAAACTATGCTAGCTTGTAAGGTAAATAATCACTATGATATTAAAATAACGAGAAGAGTAGTTCTTCAGCACATTAGCTGATTCACTGTTAATATTATCATTTAGTTGGATTCTTGTTCCTTCTTTTTAATATGAAAATGTTAATGTTGATTACAAACGTCTAAATTGAAGATGTTACTGAAGATAATTTCACTGTTTGTGCTCCTTTTATTTCACAGAACATGTTCCTGTATTAGGACATTTTTAAAGTAGCTCATGGAATTGGAGAGATTGTTATTCAGAGGATCGATTAGTACGATGTCACGTATTCCTTCAAAATCCGCCGATCTGAGCAAACTGTATAAATAGGGTTTGAAGGTGTGGGCTGTGTCTCGTGTTCCATTTGACCAGAGTGAGTCTCTCGGGTTGCTGGAGGGAAAGTGCTGACACTGTGTGGTTTCGCCATCTGCTCGGTGTCCTGTGAGTCTCCGGCTTGTTCATACATCGACTGTCTTGACTGGAGTGAATCTGTGGGATGCAGCGATGCGCCTCTGCCTTGACCTCTGCAGTGAACATATTACATCCTGTGCAAAGGGGAAAGAAAATCTATCGGCATGGAGGGTTATGAGAAAAAATAAAAGGCAGATTAGAAAATAAAAAACCTCAGCAGCTCGGTGTGGAGACACTGGTGCCATAGGTCCCGTCTTTATGTTCGGCTCAGCTCCAGTGGACGGAGAGTCAAAAGGTGAAGACCCAGATGGAGACGCTGTCTTTTCAATGTGAAGGAGCGTCTCTTCAGGCTGAACAAATACACATCTGGATCAGCAGTCGTATCTAAACAAGGGTTCAAGGACTCTTCAGTCAGGTCAGATACACTCAACTTGAAAAAGGTCTTAACCTGTTTAGATCAGTGTGGAGGACACTATTTACTATTTTATTTTATTCCGATACAGAAATCTGTTGTTTCATTATTTATCAGGTAATTTAACTATAACTGACACAACATACATGACCATATTGATGGAATTCAATAGGAGCAGTTTCACTTTTTCTCCCCTCCAGTGTTTTCAATAATCATATCCATCATACGAGGGACAGAAATACCAATTTTACCCCCCGCAGTGGCGTCGATAGACAACAATGCAATGCAGCCACATGATGTATTGAGTGATTATTAAATAGAAGAATACCTGATCAATACCTGTGACCTTGTGAAGAGACATCAATCTTCTGCAGCAAGTACGATGAAGAAGCATATATTTATAATTTTATTCAGCAATTGTCATTTAATGTATTTCCCACATCTTGGTTCAGTAGTTTTAATTGTTAGTGTGGAGGTCTCTGATTTCCTCACTGGATTCACAGTAGATTTCCCATCTGAGCAGAAGGGATTTACAGTAATCAAGCGTTTTTATTACGAATTAGTCACAGAAAATCTTCCTTTTTCATACAACTCACAATAAACAATTCATATTCAGAGTTGCAGGTTAAATGAAAATATCTGTATCTAACACTCACTACTATGAGTGTTAAAGTACGGGATATAGATCTTGTTCTGCAGTGACTTCAGCAATGATCGTCTGACTTTATAAATATTTAAGGCTTTAATGGATCCATATTTAAAAATGTAAATATGGACTGTTGATGCAAACAGAGGGTTGATCCTGATGTGCAGAGCCGCTGAGACCTGACCTGCTGAGGTCTGCAGGTTTAAGTTTTCCAGTTGTTTATCTCATGATTCTTTAATCCGTCCCATCTCAGACCACTTACGCCCAAAAGGCAAATCCATTCTCTCCCCGTGCCCTTTATAAGTGCAGCGAGAGACAAGGGGATAGTTTGGCTGCTGGGAACATAAAGCTCAGTCCATCGTGACAAACGTATACATCTCGGCGCTGACGCTGCAACATGGGGACTGAGTACTCATGTTTCCTTTTCCCATGAATACCGTCACCCAGTGGATTACTGTTCCATTCATCATTTATTATCCTGTGCCCTGTGTCTGTCAGCGGGTTGTATACAATGCAGCAGGAACTGTGATGATTCAATCTGCCAGAGGATCTTCTCCAGGCAAACTGCTTTTTTTCAAAGAGGCGTGAGGGAAAAATCGGTGGCTGGCAAATGATTGTGTTGTTGGAAAAATAAAGGAGCCCCGCAGGGCAGACCTTATGTGCAACATGGTGTTCCCTCTCCGTCACCATGCTGCAGAGCGTCTCTCCCATGTGCAAACTATGCCCTGTGTCAATTAAAGAACATTGTCGTCAGTCAGCATGCAATCTAAGCCGAAACGCTCCTTTGAGGCAGGAATTAGGGAGGTGTGACTCACCCATCTTCTCTTCGGAGGGATGAGAGTGAATGGCACGAAGACAAACAATGCAAGTGGGAGCGGGGGAGCCCTGCCTCTGCAGCACGGAGCCTAAACACCATTGATTGCCTTGAGTCGCTCTGAGTGGTTTTGATAACATTTCAATAAACATTGAAATGAGCACAACTCTCCGAGGGCACTCTGGCACACAGCAGGATTGACAAGCGTCTGGAGAGCGGCGTCTGTGCAGCGGCGCCGGGCGTGTGCTTGTGTCAGAGCAAAATATCTTGGAACAATATCCCCGGGTCACATAAGATGCAGATGGAACCGTTAACCGCTCATGCATAAGTGAGCACGGCAACGCTTCAACTGGGAAAATGTGAGGAATGTGGTTAATAGAGCTGCAAGGATTTGAAGGGAAACAACCGCCTGTGAATGAGCAGCGAGCAGAGAGCATCACGTCCAAAACCTCCTCCTCACTCCTGACCATCGCATGTCTGGATGCTTATCTGCTGCCTCACAGTGTGCACAGAGCTCTGCACATTCAGCTGGCTCCTCACCCCTCGGGTCATTGCCAGTCACTGAACCATGAACCTCTCCAAGCACAGCATGGTTAAATAAACCACACACACACACACACTGAGTGGTTCCTAACCCACGGAGCTGTGGTGTAGCCTTGGACACTTCATCGTACGCGTGTCCGCACATCACTTTCACTCACTCAGTGGTGTGACTGTGGTTTGCAGCTTGGCCGGCGTCCATGGCCGTGCTCTGCTTTAGCACTGATCAAATAGCATCACTAATAGCTTGGGATGATGACACAAGTTGAAATCTCTCTTACTGCTGCTCTGAGACATCTGCTTTTAAACACAACAAACACGGCACAACACAACCTTTACAGTCAAACACAGAAACAATTTACAGATACAAGGGGGTTGGAGATATTCTCGTGCCGCAGCCACCGTGATTTTACATGACAGCACCTTTAGTTTCAGTCTGAGGATCAATTTGCATTGAGCTTTGCTGCTTTGGCTGCATGGCTGGTGGAGCTCCGGGGGCCCGGGGATACCAGGGAGATATGGTGGAGCGATGAATGATTGATGATGCTGGAAAGCTGAGCTTTGACAGGGAACCAGAGGTAAGGAGCAGCGAGGAATAAAAGATTAAAAGTTCGGACTCGCAGGGATCAGTGAACTTTGATCTTGAGCATGTCTCTGCTCGGTGAAGAGACAAACCAAAACTGTTTCTTGTTTATTGATTTTCAGTTCAACAGCTTAATAGAGCCAAAATTGAGGTTTTATCTTACCCCCCGAGTTTCTCTTTTATCTCCGGCACTTTCCAGCCTGAACGATGAAGTTAGAAATCTGATAAAACCCAAGACACACAACTGCTCCTCTCTGACAGGTTCTCTCAGGAGGAGTGAGCCCTCTGGAAAAACATCACTAACGACAACAACATCATGTCTATAAAGTATTTTAACCATGAATGTCTCAAGTGGTGAAGAGGGTCGATCTGACACGAGCTTCACTCTGTACGAGGGCTCTCTAGTCTCAATCACTCAGCTTCACTTATCATTGCATACACCAAGGTCGTGCTCAAACCTTGAGATTTTGAGAAACAAACTGATGCTTTTGCATGGAGGGAAGTGATCACTGTCATTTAAAATAAATTGAAAAAACCACAACAAGACAAATATCGATTGTGTGATTAAATGATCAAAAAAATATTTCATACATCAACTGTGTTTCTAAGGTGATGCTAATGCCTACCGAGCATGTCCTGGTTGCGTAGTCATTGGAATGTGTTTGTCTATGAGCTCAGTTGTTACTTTATCAAATCTACATACATTTTTTTGAGAAAAGGCGAATTTGATATATTGCAGGGAGTCGTGGAACAAGCAGGAGCAGCCTGTCGCCTACAGCTCTTCCTCCAACTTGTCAGAGAGGTAACTCACTCCTCTCTCTGTACTCCCCTGCTGGCAAGAATCGGATCAATTATTATATATCAAAATTACAATATTTGTTTTGCTGCTCCGAGATTTCCATGACCTATCGTGTTAAACCCTGATTGCTCTCAGCTCCGGTAACTGCAGGCGTCGCTGAATCGACCAGGAGTCAGACATTGGTATTTTTCGTTCAAATACCTGACAGCTTTATTTTGACTGGGATGTTTTGTTACTGGTGCCAACAAAGTTAGATTCAAGTCGTAACCCCTTAAGAAATATTGCCTGTGGGCTCCTACTTACAAACTCCCAGTGTGCAGCCAAATGCTTGTCCAAACAAACAAAACTTTATATTACATTTTTAATGGAGAACCCAATGTTTGTATCCAGAGAGACCAAAAATGTCGGGTTGAACTTCGGGGGAAATGTGATTTAAAAGCAGCAGAAGTCATCTAGAAAACTCTCGCTGATGATATCCTGCAGCCATGAAAACTTGAATATTACATTTTCCTGTGTGTGTTTAATCGAAACAAAAGACACTGAATAAAAACCTAAAAGTCTCGGTTTTACACTGGATTACAGTATGTGCCCTTGTAGCAGTTGCCAGGCAACCAGCAGACATTAAGAGCCACCTAGCAACACTTATGAAGCCGACTAATTGTCATTTTATATCTCGTTTGTTCAATGCACAAACATTCTAAATGACAATTTATGAGGGATTATGCACCAGACTATTTCCTGGCTCAATTTCACTAGATTTACTAGATTAACTAGACTCCATGAAGTTATTTATCCCAGTCAAGAAATAGTCTCGATATGAATTCATGTTAGTTTAAATTAAACAAACCACATACAAGGTAATATTTTATGAGCTGTTATCATGCTTGCAGAGATCTAGGCTAGCTGTTTCCTCTTGTTTCCAGTCTTTATGCTAAGCTAAGCTAATTTAATCTAAATCTAACACACTGAACCTTTAAAGTGCAAGTTTACATTAATATGGTTTAAAATAAAAGCCTCATGATATTCTCTAAATGTAAAACATCACAGTGTTTTCATAAAGCTGCACACGTCACCTGGAGTGTTCATGGTGGAGAGCGATGAGAATCAATCAGTCATATTCGTTCTCCGGCAACATTTCGTGGCTTGACCCTTCTGTGACTCTGCTTAATGTCTCGGCAATATCGAGAGATGGACCCATAACAGTCACCGCAATCACACCTCACTGACAACAACAGGCCATAACTTCACTAGATGACCAGCCATTTGAACCAATGGGGAAAACCCACCTCGGTGTAATATTTCACAAAACAAATAGATATTGCTGCCAATGCTGAACAGCACAGATTGCGGCGGCGGCGGCTGCAGGGAACAGAGCGTGACCGGCCACGGCGGCATCCGAAAATATTCCAGATAATGAAATATTTTGTCAGGGATAATGGGATTATGAGGGCAAACACAACCCTGGCAGGACAGGATGAGCATAAATTGAAAAACTCAGTGGTCCGGTATTACAGGTTAATCTGCTGAAGAGTAAAATCCAAGTTCAATTCGAGGATAGGGCTTGACAATTCTCTTCTTTCTTTTTTTTGCTCTCTCAAAAGTCCTTGTAATGCACTGAGGTATTGCACCTAAACAAATTGAACAAGACACATTACGGCGCATCGGAGCACAGCGCAGGACATCACACCTGATCTACAGCCTTGCTCTTGCCTAATGGCTCTCGTGTCACCCGTCCCTTGTTAGCGTTTTCTTTTTTTTTCTGACATGGGGAGAACGGCTCTCCTGCACCGAGCCATTCACTCGGCCGGCCTTGGCACGCTCCCTCGCTGTTGGATTCCTGTGCACCCACCGAGGGCCCCCCCGCTCGCTGCCTATCCACTAAGCTCGTGGAAAATTACAAACATACACAAGGTCACAGTGGAGCCGAGCCAGCCTCCCACAGAGCCCATCTGATCCAGGCTGAAACGCAGCAATTACCTCCCTCTGTGCTGTTGCCTCCGTGTGGGGCTGCGGCTATTTCATTATTTATTTGAACAAATAGGATTACGGTGGGTGTGCCGTGGATTGATTGTGATGAGGGATGAGAGGCTCCGGAGAGCCGGGTGACGCGGCCCAGGTTCGCTGAGCCACTCTGCCGCAGTGTCAAGCGCTCGGTTGATCTCCCGTCTTGGTCCCGACTCCTTCACTTCTTGACGTTCCTGACATGTGCCACCCGCTCTGCTGAGCTCCCCCCCAGCGCCAATTGATGGGGAAATTTGTTGGCTGGTTTGCGTACACAGCTTTTGTGAAAATATACATTTATGGGCCCATAAAAAGAGCCTATCCATCATGTCCTCTGAGGCATGGCACTCACATCTGACAGCGCATTCCCATGCACCCTCTGTAATTTAGATGCTGTTTAAAAGATTGTCACTCACAACATGTTCGGTTTTAATTCGGCGCAAAACGAATTTGCTTCTAAATATTGAGGGAGCACGGTGACACCAGAAGAGTTTCAAATTACTCCAGAATTAATTGCTTTAGAGGAGCTATTAAGTCAGCGGCTAAATGACAGCGCTGTGATTGAAAGGGAAATATGAGCGGCTCGGAAAAAATGCTGCTGAAATAGTAAGTGGACTCTTATTTTGAGATCATTACACGATGATACATCCTGGGATTCTACCATCAGTGTACAATCTCACAGTATTTGAAATCAATAGTGTAAGGTTAAGGGAGCAAGCGGCAGAATAAACAAGAAAACAATTGCAGTCCTGATGTTTTGGGGAACAACAGCATCAGCGATCATTCATGTTGATTCACTGCGAACTGTGTGGTCTCTAAAAGCTAATAGCTCATCCCTGATGGAATTGGCTCCCCCCCCACCACCACAAAAAGAGAGAACCCCCCTCCTCTGAAGTGATGAAGCTCCAGGTCCCCGTGGACGACTTATCTGCTTCTGGAGATTGATCGAAAGTAATTTTTTGCCCCAAGAAAACCAGCGAGGAATGTGATAGATAGCTCAGCCCTTCTATCTCCCTGATGGTGATATTAGTCCTGATTAAGACAAATGGGCCGCCTCTGCCTAACCATGCAAATGCTTTACCGCTCCAGCCATTCATCCCCGAATGTGAAATTGCAGCAACAAAAAGCAAAACATGCTTTTCTCCCAACAGATCTGTGGATAGAAGTTGCTCCTGCATTCAGACAAATGCCCTCGTTACAGAACTAGCCAGATATCTCTAATGTATGAGCGGTCAGGTCCGTGTGACAGCTGATTTGGTAATAGGGGATTTTAGGCGGAACGGGAAAATGCTTTCTAGTCATCAAGATATACAGTGAACAGGGCGTTTAGCAGGCTCTCCCTGCAGGCCGCTCTAAGCCGCTCTAATTGATGTCGATTAATCAAATCAGCTGTAGAGAGGGCAGAGGGACGACCTTATCAAGCAGGAGGTGTGACCTCTGTGCTACAAAGCAGCTAATGAATAAACAAAGACTACCGCATGTGCTGGGGTAAGCATTGCTATAATACACAAAGCGACTCGGACTGCAAAACACAACAAAAAGAGCTAAGTGATGTTAAATGCGATCAATACTAACGATATTGCAAATCACTCTTAATTTGCACAGTTTTTAAGTCAATATTGATGTTGTTGGTTTACACTGCGGAGACTCTTATCGGGCAAATTAGCAGCAAGGCAATAAAGGTTGGTTCATCACTTTGGTCGAGATCTTTGCAAATGGCAAAAAAACTGTTCATCAAGTCGTGATCACAGTCTGGACCTGAGGTATCGAGATACACTCGACCAATCACTAGTCGGTCTCAGCTGTCAATCATGTCTGTTTATGATGTTTATATAGCATACAACGAACAAATAAAACCAAACTTGCCGTCTTTGGTTAAAAAAACACATGTAACATGTACTCTGACTAGTTTAGCCCAAGTCCCATCCACTAACATGGAGGAGGCAGGGTTTATGACCTATACTGCAGCCAGGGGGCGATCAGTACGATTTGGCTCCACTCGAAATGTCTCTGGAGGATTTCATTGACGTCCGGGAAACTTGTTCCCTTCAATTATTAACTTTGACAAAACCTTTTTCATCTAGCGCCATCAACAGGTCTAATTTGAATTTGCAGTCAGTGCTTTTAATGAGAAAATACCTGCAGAACTAATGACGTCTCTACCCTCAGCTCTCGCTTTGTGTTTAGTGCTAATTAGCAAATAAACGTAAAAAAAATGCCACTTCCAGCCGACCTGCAGCTGATCCGCCTGTTGGGGTGAAAACCTCCAATCGCAAACTAAGAAATGAGCTTGTTTATCGGTTTGGTTTTGAATTGGTTTTGGTTTAATTATCCAGGCTTTTAAACTGTGGCTGTGCAAAGGCTGCGATGTGTTTCAGTCAAGGTTAAACCACCGGCTATATCAAATTACCACCGTGATGTTTTTCACATGACAAAATGCAGCGATGAAAAAGCTTTCAATTTGCCTGCAATGCTTGGAATTTCCCCGTCAGTGAGAGCACTTCCTCTGAGCATCAGCCTGGAAAAGTGCATAAGAATGTTGGCATTTATTTAACATCATCTGTTTTGAAGCTTTCAGGCTCTTCAGTCACATTTATCTGTGATTCTACTTTATTGTAAAAACATATACAGAGCTGTAGTGAGGGATATTGAAGTCACCCCTGTACCTCTGAAACTTTAATGAGTCTGTAAGTTTTGAAATACAACTACGATGAATAGGAAATCACATATTTTTCAAATATAAAATAGGTTTAAACAGTGTTTTCCTCTCTAGAACTACAGGAATCAAATTCAGGTGAAAACCTTCCTTCATTTTGAGGATAAATAGATATTTTTTATGCTGTCGGCCGAATCCTGAAATGAACTCATCATATTTGGATGTTTTTTTTCTTTATCTGCAAAATGCAATGTAGCTCAAACCCCAAATTCTCTGTAAAAAACACATAGGATATGACCTCAGTGTCCTCCACACTGCAGAACTCCAGCCTTGACGATATGGAGATTTTCAAGGCAATATCCCAGCCTGGCCCTATACACTTTTTAAATTTATTTTCACCCGAACTTCTCTGTGGTCCGGGGGGGATGGGAGGAGCTCAATCAGTGGAACACTTTGACACAGGATACCGTGTTACCCTGCTGAGTGATGCAGAATTGAAGCTGCCAATCAAGAGGCAGGAGCCCGGAGCTAATCAATCCAAGCAGGCCATGATGTGATTTTTCCCCCTGTCGAGGGTTGAGCAGGCTGTCAGACGTGTCGGATGGTTTTGAGTCATTCGCCTCCTGCAGCCTCACAGAACTACTATAACACATGTAAATGTCCCTCGCAGGCTGAGTGGGGAAAACGCTTGTCTCGCCGCTGCCGGATTTACATAAAAATGATAAGCAAACGATAAGCACGGGCTTCTATTAACCTTACAGCAGCTCTGCCTGTTCCAACAGGACCAGGCGACTGTTTGTTTGATGAGATAATCTGATCAAATTGCTGCACTTTTTTCAGGCCGCAATTAGAAAGTCAGTGATTCACCTTCAAATGTAACAGAAGACATGTTCGTGCAAAAGAATGAAACATGCCTGTTCTGTGTGAAGTGTTCTCAGATTACCTCTGTTATAACTTAGTGCTGTAAAAATATAATTATTAAATTAACCGAAATATTCCCACATTGAAATCTCATACATAATCACATTCACACTGTAATTCCATGTTTTATTCTCTCTCACTGTTAATATGAGGTTGTTAGCTTCTTGTTGGTAAATGATGGAAATTTTAGGCAGAAGCTCGTGAGAATAAATGACTGGCTTCTTGTTTTCACTGATTTAAATCCTGACCTTGCTACGGGGAAGTAGACTTTCACATTCACACCTTCAGGTTGTATCGGTAACCCTGGACTTGCCTGTTGGGCATGATTACAATGTATTATCTGTCTTTATCCGTCAGAGGCAACAGGGCAGATTCTAATCACCATTTTCAAACGGAACAAATCACAGACATCACCACTGTCTCCATTTTATTCTAAATGGGAGTAAGATTATATAATATCCTTTCGAATCAGAATTTAAAAGCCAAAACTATCTTCCTGCAAACTAAAAATGTCCAAACTTAACACATCTGAAATCGCACATCACTTGAAACACAGATACAAACTCTGGAAAATCTGAACAATTGGAAATTGGATCTCACGTGTAGAACCTATGAGTGTGGAATCATCCTCAATGTCTTGGTGAAGGACACCTCTTCTCTTTTCCACTAGTGGTCGTCCAGTGAACAGCTGAACAATAACAGGCCGCATTTGCCAAGAGCTTTTCAATAACCAGACATGAGCATGTGTGTATCTGTCTGTCTGTGAAAATGTGTTTGAGGCAGAATTTGTGAGTTGTGCCTTCATAAATATGGAAAGGCCTAGATTATCTCTCCAAATTATTACATAAATGGTAATTAGCACTGGCTCCGCTGCCAGAGATGTGTGGATCCAAACACAAAGCTACTGCAGACAAACACAAATCACTGGTTGACACTATTATTTAATAAGATTTTTACTTCTTCTCTGTAGCGGTTACAACCAGGCTGTTCGTTTGAGGTCTGACGAGTAGTAACAGGAACTTTTCTGAGGTGTGGTTATCGTAATGCTGGAATAAAGTGGAAGGAAAACATGCCCTTAAAAGTCCCGGCGCTCTGTCAGAGGGAAGCACCCCGAGAGGGGAGAGGTTCCATGTTTTCTCAAGAAACTTCAGAATTAATTAGAAATCACATGGGGAGATGTCAGGGGATTTACTTCAAGGCTCAGGGAGGCAGCTCTGTGTCTGCTGAGGCATCCTTCAGCGAGGACAAGACTGTGTTCATAATTCCATCTTTTCATCAAAGTGTGTTTTAATCTCAACACTCTCAGTATGCTGCAGACACATCTTAACAGGGAATCTTCTGTCCGTATCAGTTAGGCTTATTCCCTGCCGCTCTTGCAACAGATTGCAGGACAGGACGGGTTATTGTGCATAATTATTTCTTCAGATGTTCATCAACTGAATCTAATGAAGTAGAAGCTGTTTAAAAGAGACTCGTGTTGTTTTTACAGTCTCTCCCCCCCACTGTAATTTGTTATATTGTTTTTTTGCTTGTGTAAAAGTTCTGCAAAGTTAAAAAAGTCCAAAGATTAAAAAGAGTTCTTCTCTGATCCTGAAGCTCCTGAAACGTCTCGTCAGTATTTTGTTCAATACCCAAGGACGAAGCACAACATTAGTTTGATTAACGTCTAGCAGCTAGTCTGATAAAGCAAAAAGCGTTGACCAATCACAGCAGAGTGGGTCAGCTGGCCAATCAGCGCAGCTTATTGGGGCCCTTAAAGAGACAGGCACTAAAACCAAGCGTTTCAGACAGAGGCTGAAAAGAGGAGCTGCAGCGATGCACAGTAAGGTGATGTATTTTATAAGCATTCAAGAATTTAATTTACAAGTAGAATCACAAATTTAAATATGAACCTCCTTTAATGCAGAAAAACCTCCGTCAACAGAAATGCTGCTCATTCGTTCTCAAGGGGGTGAAGGTAGTGTAGTGCTAGCTAGCATGGTTGCGTGTCAAAAGCTTGAAACTCTGATTGTGTTAACGTATGTGTGAGTCCAGCGTGAGAATATCAGTTGAGGAAAAGCATGATTTTGAGAGAAACTTGTACGGAGAAGTCTCTCACCATCCCACTAGCCTGTGGGTCAACCTAAACAAAGTAGGGAACATGAATTCAGCCTCACAGGAGATTGACACAGGGCAGCATTCAGCTGCTGGTCACTCCTGACACTGACTCACTTTGAAGTCAGAGTCGCTGTGACCTTCAGAACTGCTTCTTCAGGACAGGCCTCCAATCTGAGTCTGCCAGGCAGGAAGGTGTGAACTCCTTACAGCACAGATGGAAATGAAAGCAAGTCACAGGCTTTCATGAATGTTCTCTTACCACCTGGAAGAACCAGGTTTATAGATATGAATATACAGGTAAATATAGAATTGATGATTAAGATTAAAGTTTATATGAGACTAAACAGCCAATTTATTCTACACACTACCTTCATGTTTTGGGCACTTTAGCTTCAAGAATGACCCAGAAATTAAATCATAATTTCAGATTTTTATTCTCTGTGCATTGTTTTTGCTGTTCACTGTGAGGGGAGCATGGATAAACCACAAAACAAGAAACAAAAATCACGTTTAGTATAAAAATCCTTTTCCAGAGTGAATGTCTGGAGGGGAGAATCATTTGTAAACCGACGGATTTGCCCCTAAAGGCCACCGTTCCGAATTCTCTGGCTGCAACGAGAACACAGGAAATCAATGAGACATTTTGCTGTGAACTGCAGATGAACTTGCACTTATTCGCTTGTTTATGGATTTTAATTAGGGCCAAATAGTCTCATGAATTTATGTAAAGCTCTCATCCACCACTCTGTGTACATCGCAGATGGAGCAGGGGGAATAGGGCCGGTGGTGCAGGCTGTGGAAGAGGTCTGTGCTCTCCTGCCAAAACACTGCATGATGTGAAGCAGGCTCAGTTATCTCTGCACTGCGTCTCATCTTTTCGTCCCTTTTCAGAGACGCTGCAGTTTCCCCCCTGGAAGCCGCGCTGAGTGACACCAGAAATTCATCCCCTATTCCCCGGCGCTTCACAGCCACCCGTCAGCCGCTGAAGCCGACGAGATGTACGACCGAAACTACAAGGAGCGAGTTTGCCCATTTGAATACGTGCACCTAAGAGAACACTGATTCTCCACCGGAAACCCTTTGATGAGTTTTGCCGTGAAAAAGACGACTCGGCGACGGCGTCAGATTAAACTCCAGACTCTCTGAAAGCTAACATCGCTGTAATCTCACTCTGGAACGAGCTAAACTTCAACACCCTTGCAGGAAATGATGTATCAGTCACAGTGGGATGTTTCATTTCGCTCCCTTTGGAGAAAATCACACGTCACTCTTTGGGATTGGAATTGGTTTTTAGGGATGTTTATTCACGTCTTTACAGCGTCAGTGTCTCCTGTTACACAAACCAATATCTGCATCGCTGCATCAGCAAACGTGTAAACGGCAAAATCAATTGGAGCAGAGGAGGCTTTGTGTTGTGACAACTGTGGCGACGGGGACCATTGTGTGAGCTTCAATTGGCTGCATGTTTCGGTTTGTGCTGTTTTTAAATAGATTTATACAATCATCATCTCTTTTCCCTGTCACCTCTCATGAAAGTGCACCATTTTAAAATTCAAATTTTTCCTTTGGGATGCCCAAATTAGCATCGTGAAATATTCATGGCACTGGTATTGTGCACCTCGGAGGAGCTGAACAGGTACTGTATCAACACGCCTGTGTTCGTTAATCTTTCATGGGCACGGCAGAGCAGAAGGAACCGTCGATGTTACTCACACGTCAGACACTTTAATTCTTTCTCTTCATTGTGAAGCTGATTCTCTGACGAAATCCAGCAGCTTGGCCAGTCCAGAGTTAAACGTGTTGATTTTGATATCTGGTTTCCTAGCTGCTGAGCTTAAGGGACACAACCACACCTACGTCTATGGTAAAGCCTAATTCATGCTTCTGCGTCCAAGCTACGTTGTATGTGTGAGTCCTACACACTTGTATGTGTGAGTCCTACACACAATTACGAAAGCTTGAACTGCAAGGAGGCTACATGTGCACCTACGGCGTACAGCTCCGATGCAGATGCATAAATTGGGCTTAAAAATAAAGAAGGTGAACGCACTCATGTCAGTAAAACCTGTGTTCTTGTAGTTTGACGTGTTGCTATATTATAAACAAGGCTTTATCAGGGCTGTTGCAACAGGGTGGACAAAGCAAGCGATTGCCTGGGGCCCCCCAAGCTGAGACCGGGCCTCTCAGGGGCGTTAGTCTGTGGCAGCAGAAATTTTGTGAGCTCCTTAAATTTTATGATCAGCTGCAGGAAACTGCAACAACACCAAAGCCCCTAATGAGGCCCCATGTTACTCTCTGTCTGCCATAAGCTTTGCACCTTTGGAGGTTTGGCTAAAGAATAAAATATTAAAACGTGGGTATGATGTGCCAGGGAGGCTTGTGGAGCATTGCACTTTAATATTATTTATGTTATGCACAGTTTGAAATTGTTTTTGTTTGACGTTGGGCCCTCAGGTCCTTTAATCCCTTCAAATGCTCCTGGACATTTTAAATCCTTTTTATAAAGACTTTTATTTTGAAGGGCACAGGTCGGCATTTCTGTTATGATTTTATTTTATTTTCTACATTACAAAATTGTCGTCAATCTGTAATAGATACATTTTTTATAGCAGTAAAAAGGATTTCGAGCAAACATTGGATACTTTTATTGGAAGGGAGTAGTTTTGTATAAAAACAGGAAGTGTGCAGTTGTGTTACTTGGGATTTGTTGCCATCAGCAAGCTTTACTTCCTCTTTTCTTTATGACTTCCTCTGGGAAGGTTTTCACTTCCTTAATGCATGTTTTTCTTAATCAGGCAGAGAGATGTGTTGAGGTCTGTGGCTGAGTCTCGTCAGCCACAGACGAGACGCTGCTGCTGTGTTTTTAAAATGTTTGCTTGTGTGTGACATTTTAGAGTGTTTATGTCAGAGAAGCCAACAGAACCCATGTAAACTACTCAAGTACAGTCCTGGTGATTGTGGCCTTAAGCTGAACTACTAACCTACAAACTAAGTAACAACACTGATCCACTGCAGCTGCACAACTATGGAAAAGTACACAAAGACAAAGTTGAACAATTGTTTATGGGAGAGTGTTGGGGCAAAGTATAGGGAAAACAATGAGAGGAGGAAGACATGTTCTCATTTTGAGAATAATGTTGAGATGTCGAGTGTAAACTCAAACTAAATCAGAGGAATTGAGAAAAAAGTTGAAGTACAATTTTTTTATTGACTGCAAAGAATAAAGTAAAGACAAACTAAATACTTCAGTATAATTTCACCAAATCATCTGCAAAAGGGGAGAGATTTGTTGTTTTTTTTTTACTTGAAATTGCAAGTTAATTCTCAAAGTTCTCACGCTATTCTTGTTATGTTGTTCTCGGTTTCTCTGGCTTTCTGTATTCAGGGCTACTCCCACTTCCCTTATTGTGCCATGTCCATGTTCTGTTGTGTCTTGTGTGTTTCACTTCCTTGCAGTAAACACAAATTGCCCTTTGGGGATGAATAAAGTTTAAAGACGATACGTAAAATTAAAAACACATTTCCTCTGCGCAGTTGTTTGCTGAAAGATGGTTGAATGTTTAATTGGTGGTTAAAGTATGAGAGGGAACAGAAACACTTTGACTAATTTTTTCATTTTATGTCCTAAAGCTCCTCTGTATTCATCTTGTGTTGTGATGTGTTGTTGGCTCTAATGTAACTGTTCACAAATCACTTTTTCAGACTCCTGATGAACAATGTCACCACCTTCAAAGACGTCGGCTCGTAACTGGGTGAGTACAGTGTTGGAATTAATTCACTTAAGTTCACCTCAACTTTATTGTCCCTGCAAGGTCGGTGTGCGCCGCAGCTTTCCAATGAGGTCACACACACTAAAAAGAGATTATAAAAACCTTCACTGTTAATCACAACGCTAAAACAATTCAAGGACGTGGTCTTAAAAACACTTTGGCCACTGATATTAGAAGTAATCACACATTTGCTTTCAACTCATCCCAATTATCAAAATGTTGCTGGAAATGTCATAATTGTGAGGTGCTTAGAAAAAGGTGTCAGAATAAGGTTAACAGCAGGAAGTCTTGTTAAAACTATCAAAATAAGATCAAAATACAAAATAAACAGCATTTATTGGTCAGGTGTTGAAATATTTTGTCGTTATAGATGAGCAGGTGATGTATTTACACTCATAGATCATTTTCTCCATCCTTCTTCATACACTACATGTTCGTTCATACAACTCCAAGAAATCTGAGGTGTCAAAACCTTAATTATGATATAAACTATAACTGATATAAACATTTTACTCGGGTCTGACGTCTCACCCAGAGGTCGACATGAGCTACGGACAATATCACACGTGCAAAGTAAATAGGAAAATAATGAAATGTTCAGACTAAATGGCAGAGGTGACGTGCAGACGGAGAGGAGACGATGAGGTGATGACACGACGCCGGCTAAAGGGAAACAAGGACAGATGTGAGGCCACATGAAGCAGCAGGTATTAAGGACGTCAGGCAGATGCAAGCGCCACTGAAAGGTAAAAACACGCTCGTTAACAAGCCGCTGCAAATGAGAAACCAAAGTGAAATGTACGACTGCAGGGAAATGTGTAAACAACAGTGATACGCTTTAGAGGAATACATGAGAACAACACAACTTTAACACAAACGGGACGAATGGGTGAAGAGGAGGAAACCTTGAGTTGGGCTGTGACTGTGAATGCTGCTCGTACATAAAGGCTCAGAGTCAATACTGTAGCTTATAAGGTTCTTCACTACAATTACTACAACCAGTACTTCTACTAGTACTAATACTGCTTCTATTACAACTACTACTGGTTTGATATACCAGTAGAATCTTAGATTTCTGTATATTTTGCCTTGTGGCTGGCTGCAGTATAGGTCATAAACCCCACCTCCTCCATGTTAGTGGATGGGGAATGGAGCTAACTTAAATGTCAAAATGTACAAGTGAAATACATTTTTCTCATAGACGGTTTCTGTGATGTAAGTGAGTTGTTATCCCTCTGATGGTTGTTCAAGTAATTATTATCAGTAGTTATATTACGGAAGGCTCTTTAGTGTGTAGTGTATTTCAGTTCCAGGGTCGTCCTCTGTTTCCTGTCCTGTATACGAGTCGATCCTGAGGTTTTGAAGGACCACGGTGACTCTGGTGCAGCAGCGTGGTTTGTTTAGAGGGAGACCGCTGTGATTGACCCTGAGACTCGAGGGGGGGAATTGTGATTCTTTGCAGTGAGAGAGAGAGGTGGGGGGGGAGGGGAGACTTGCAAGGAGCCTGGTTCGCGCCTCCCATTGCTCCCAGCGTGGCGTTTTTTTTAATAAGGGCACTGGCTGTCAGCACACACCTCTCACCTCCTCTCAATATGTATGGCTGGAAGATTTTTTGTTTAACCCAACAAGCAAAGCCGGGATTTGCAAAAGCTTCAAAGAGCCGGAGCAGCAGGTAGAGCTGCAGCAGGTGCCGGGACAGGAACATGAGTTGCCACCTGTCAATCAACAGATGCATCTGGGATCCATATTTGACACGTTCCTCTGACAATTTACTATTTACCCGCTGTGATCAAAAGTGCTTGAGACGTCACCATGGCAACCGGCGGCAAGCAGCCACTCCAGCACCTCCTGCTCAACCCGAGGCCCGAGCAGCTGTGGATGAGCGTGATTAGAGCGATAGTTTACTGCGGTTGACATCATTGGCTCCTTTCACCACGCCGAGGCTTCCTCTAATTAGGATGCTCACTCCTCGTCTGCCGCGCGAGTCTGACGGCGAGGAACTGACGTGCGGTGATGCGATGATTAGAAGTTATTCCGGTTAGTATTTTGGTGTAAAAACTGCAGAGGATGGCGCCGCCATTGCAACACACAAACAGCCCTCTCCCTCGGAGCTCATTAGGAGGAGCAATTTTCCGGTGGAGGCGGGACCTAATGTAAGTAGAGGCGACTAAATGAGATCGAATTAGTCAAAAGTACTCTGCTGAGAAACGTGGAGGCTGAGCAGATGGACGATTAATGGAAGTGAAAGTCTGGGTGGTGCACGCAGCGGAGGGGCGCACGCTGCAAAGAATAATATCAGATGAAAGTTTCTTTTTTTAAGAACAAACTTGAAAGTAGTTTTAAGAATGACGCTTTTTACAAATGTATAGCAGGATCATGTTACAGGTTCTTTGAGCCTTTAACAATACACATAGATAGATGGATGGATAGATAGATAGATAGATAGATAGATAGATAGATAGATAGATAGATAGATAGATAGATAGATAGATAGATAGATAGATAGATAGATAGATAGATAGATAGATAGATAGATAGATAGATAGATAGATAGATAGATAGATAGATAGATAGATAGATAGATAGATAGATAGATAGATAGATAGATAGATGGATAGATGGATGGATGGATGGATGGATGGATGGATGGATGGATGGATGGATGGATGGATGGATGGATGGATGGATGGATGGATGGATGGATGGATGGATGGATGGATGGATTGATGGATGGATAGAAAGATAGATAGAAAGATAGAAAGATAGATAGATAGATAGAAAGACAGATAGATAGATAGATAGATAGACTGATAGATAGATAGATAGACTGATAGATAGATAGATAGATAGATAGATAGATAGATAGATAGATAGATAGATAGATAGATAGATAGATAGATAGATAGATAGATAGATAGATAGATAGATAGATAGATAGATAGATAGATAGATAGATAGATAGATAGATAGATAGATAGATAGATAGATAGATAGATAGATAGATAGATAGATAGATAGATAGATAGATAGATAGATAGATAGATAGATAGATAGATGGATTTATTTTAATTTTTTATCCTAAAACCCCCCAAAGTGCAGCAGAGAAGAAGTTGCAACAGGGAGTTGACCTAACCCTCAAACCACTGACTGATATGAAACTAGTGTCAGAAGACTGATCACATGAGACCTGAGCATTGCAGTTTTCTCTCGCTGAAGAAACGCAGTCTCCCTCAGCCCTCCGTCCATTTAACCACTGTTTGTAACAGGCGGGATACTGGAGGAGAGAGAGAGCGAGTCGGGACATGTTTCCCAGAGTTCACCTCAGGTCTTCTCAGCCGAGGCTAACGCACGCTGCCAAAGGAGAATCTCCAGAGAACCGGATGCAGGATAGCGAGCCAGATTTCTCGAGCAAATATGCAAATTTAATACAGTCGCAAAAGTACAAATGCGGGTCAAACGCTGAGGGGAGAGAGTTGGTGATCTGTGATGCTGCTGCAGTTTCTCCTGAACATCACACGGCTGTGATAGCTGGAGTAAGAAAAACCACTTTACAAAACACATGCAAACAAATATGGAAAACGTTTTCATTACATTGACAGAACATGGTTTTATAAACACCTGAAATAAACATCTGTTTTCTCATTTTGCTGCATTTTCTTCTCTTAATTCATTTGTCATTTGATTGTTGCTTTCATAATTTATTAGTTTTTTCTGCATGTGTTTGCAGTGCAAAGAAAAACACACCTCTACTGTCTAATGTTTGAAATAAAAGCCTTAATTAGCCTCTGATATAACAACACTTGGTTGTTTGAGGATGCAGCAGCTCATGTTAGGGATGCTGCTTTGGGAAAGGTCACCTGAAGGTGTTTAACAGGATGTTCAGAAGCCTGGATTTTTCTTCCAAATTTGGACAGAGACAAGGACAAAGACAACTTGGTCCAACTGAGTTTGAGATTCATACCCACAGACTGTAAATAAATATCTTGGGGACATGTGTCACCATGTTTGACCTTTTGACGTCATTCAGAGCCGGAGCGGTGGTGATCGTGGTGTGGAGCCGCTGCATCAAGGTCCCGGCGTTAACTCCCTCGACCAATCATAAGTCTCAGCTGTCAATCCTGATGTTTCAACCTGTTTTATTTATGGCATCAAATAACAAGAGATTTTCTAGTAACATTTAATGAACTATACTACAACCAGCCACCAGGGGGCAATCAAGATGATGTGGCTCCACTCTTTGGGATCTGTCTTGTCATCCAATCTTTATATAAACTCTATGTTTGGAACCATGACCCAGTGGCCATCAGTGGTACTGTAACCATGAACACTTTCTGCCGTTAAGCTTTCAAAGAGGCATTTTCTGCTTCTTCAACGGGTTTAATTTTTTTGAAGCCAAGGTCGTGACAGAGAAAGTGAACTGGCTGTGACCTCCACTTATCACAGCCGTGGCTGACAGCCGACTGCAGGGAGTCACACCTCGTACAGGAATAGAGGACACATTAGAGAGCACTGTCGTAATTAGACAGATTATCAGACGACATAATTACATGGAGGAACAAGTGCTAAAAACAAAATCTGCTGGTAAAGTCAAATCAAATTTAATAATCTGTCAGTTTTCCAGCCTCTTCACGGGTCGTCTTTATTTTTGAGAAGCGATTTAACTTCCAGATCGTCACGGCTGTTTTATCTGAAGACGCCTCTTCGCCGTGTATCTTCTCTCCGTGTGGAGCGAGATTACTATGCACGATCTCGATAAGACCATGTGTGTGGTTGTTGTTTGAGGGGGGGGGGCGGGAGCATCATGCAACAGAGGTCCCTGTGGGGTCGAGTGCATGCAGAACACACACGTGAACGTGGGGCGTGGGGAAAGCAATCCATCACCAAATGAAGATGCCGCACAGAAACCTAATATGCCCAGAATGAGGCGAGCGGAGATCCGTGTGTGAGCGGCGTGCGAGGACAGGGAAATGTCACGCGTCTCTGGAAGCTGCTGAGGTTAGCGGAGGCCTTTTCTGTCGCCGTGGGAAATGTGTCACAAAGACAAACAACTGAGACGCCGGAGATAAAAAGGTGCACCGAAGCATTGTGGTTAAAAACAAAAGGTTAACTCCGAAAGGAATGTATAAATGAAATCGTTCCTGGATTGAATCGTTTGCGTAACGTGTATTCGTGGAAGATCGTGAATATTTAATGGTGAACACACGACTAAACAGGGAACTCAGGGAAAAGGGAGAATCTGCTTTTCACTCAATAACAAAGTCGGACTCAGTTGCTCTTTAATTCGCCTTAAGCTGCTTTATCTGATCTGTTAAATACCTACAAGAGAAGGAACAAGGATTTTAAGTTTGAGGTGTAACAGAAACAGCCTGAAGCCTCTTTATTTATTAACACTAAGACAAAACCTTATAACAAACATTGTTGAGAATCTTGTTTATTCTTTACCTTTATTATGAGGTAGATCAATGACTCGCCCTTTAATTAATTCCATTCTGTATTGAGTCCTATCACCTGCAGTTGCTTGGAAACTTGGTGCGAGGAAGAAACGTGTTAGTAACATATTTAAAATGTCAAACAAGAAAACAAGTTGTCAGCTTCTCCTTCCTGTTTAAAAGACAAGCAGTGGGTCTGTCCAATCAGTGACGAGCCTCGTTAGAAGATAATGTTTTGTTTCATGATTTGATGGATTGTTTTCTCCTTTGCCGTTGTGTTTTGTTATCATGTTTTCTGATTTGATGCTGTTTTTAGTAATTTGCTGTCGTGTCCTGTGATTTTTGTTTTGTCATGTCTTGGGATGTGTTGTCGTGTTTTTGTCGTTGTGTCCTGTGATTCCTTTTCATCTGTGTTGTGATTTGTTTTTGTGTCTCGTGATGTGCACCTCAGGGACACCGTACTTTGTCTGGCAGCATCTGCTCCATATTCATCTCATAGTTTGTGTCATTTAAGGGAAGTTTGATGCATATCTGATTTTTATTATCCCTTTATTCCTCCCCTCCTCTTCTTCTTTATCCTCTCCCTCACCAATAAGCACTTGTGTGTGGATGTTAAACGACACGTGAGGACTCCTGCTGTTGGGTGTGTGAACATCATTTCAGGAACATGGCTCTTTATGAAACCAGCTCTCAGCCTTCCCACTACTGTGCGAGCAGAGGCGTGGGTCTGAGCTGCTGAAGCCACGGCTCCCTCTACAGTCTGCAAGGCGGAAATTTTCCATCCAGTGCAGGAGAGACGATCCAGCAGAGACTGTGTGAGAAGGAGCCGGAGCACGGAGGAGACGGAGGGGCTTCGTCCGGACACCACAGCCGGAGACGGAGCCTCACTTGCGGCATTCAGCGTCTCGGTGGTTGCAGCAAATCACCTGGATCCACACGGAGGAGAACCCGTCCTCTGATGGGCTGATCCCCGGGTTCCTGCAGGACAATAGCGAAGGGAAGACATGTCTCATTCTTTGCATACTTGAGGAGTGACGACAACTTTCCTCCACTTCCCTGCGCGGACTGCGGAGGGACACAGACAAGCTGCAGCGTTTTTTGGACACATAACGGGATGTGCAGCCGGACGATGCGCGCACACGGGTTGTGCCATTTGGAGCATTGCGCGTTCCCGTGCGTCCGCGCCGGGGACTCGGGGCGACGGAGTCCGCGGAGAGGCCTCGTCCGCTGAGGTCCTCGTCCGTGGATGGAGCCTGTGGACTGGGGCTGACGAGCTTGTTTTGTGCAAGAGGAAATGTGTGTTTTGAGGGAGGGATCAATACGCACGACGAGGACGCAGGAGAGCGCGCACGGAACCAGGAGCTTTGTGTTTTGGAACCTTGGATTTAAATTGCTGAGAATCTCCATCCCACCTCCCGTCCACGCATCTGTTTGCTCTGGCACTAAAGTTTTTTTTTCCATGCGTGAGACTTTGATATTGCAATTTTGAATCATCTATTTTATGGACTATAACAAACCTTTTCCATGTGGACTTATCCAGGAAGTTATGGGACATTATAAAGACGTTTTTAAGGACGAAAACAATCAGCTGCTTTATTTTTCACACCCACTAAAATGTATACAAGGATGCCGGGCAACATGGCTGTAAACTGGGTTGTGTACTCTGTGTTTTTACTACCGCTGTTCGCAGTGGGCACAGCTTTCTCGGGGGTCTTCAACTCCACCGACAGAGACATCTTCACCGATGACTTGCTGCAGGTCAAGCTCGCACAAGGCAGAGCGAGCGAGCAGTGGAAACTCCAGCCGGCCGACTCCCACCCGAACTTGTACTTTAACCAGGTGGACGTGTTGCACTTGAGGCAGCGGTCCTCCACCACCCACAGTCACATATTCAAAGTCATCCGGGCGGCCGTGCTCACCATGCTGTCCAACGTCCCCTTTTACATCCCCCCTGTGAAACACCAGGAGTTTACAAGCAAGTGGAATGAGATTTACGGGAACAACCTGCCTCCCCTGGCTCTCTACTGCCTGCTGTGCCCCGAGGACTCCGCCGCCCTGCAGTTTCTTATCAAGTTTATGGACCGGATGGCCGAGTACCCCGACTGGAAGGTGACCAGTGCCCCCAACGACGAGGTCCCCACGGCCCACTCCCTCACTGGGTTCGCCACTGCATATGACTTTGTTTACTCCCAGCTGGACGAGCGCAGGAGAGACGTTTACCTCAAGAAAATCCGCTCTGAGACCGAGGAGCTGTACGAGCTCTCGAAGTACAGAGGGTGGGGGAAGCAGTATCTCCAGAATCATCAAACTACAAACGTATTAGCCATCATGACTGGTGCAATAGTGGTGGGATCCCACGACGACCCAGAGTCGATGATATGGAAACAAGTGGCAGTGAACTACATGGAGAAAACGATGTTTCTCCTAAATCATGTCGTGGATGGCTCTCTGGATGAGGGAGTAGCGTACGGGAGCTACACGGCCAAGTCCATCACACAGTACGTCTTTCTAGCCCAGCGCCACTTCCACATTGACAACACGCAGAACAACTGGCTGCTGGGACACTTCTGGTTTTACTACGCCACGCTGCTGCCGGGCTTCCAGAGGACTGTTGGCATCGCAGACTCTAACTACAACTGGTTTTACGGGCCAGAGAGCCAGCTGGTTTTCCTGGACACATTCGTCATGAGGAACGGAACGGGGAACTGGCTGGCTCAGCAGATCAGAAAGCACCGGCCCAAGGACGGTCCCATGGGGCAGTCGTCGGCGCAGCGCTGGGCCACGCTGCACACGGAGTACATCTGGTTCAACTCCCACCTCACGCTGCAGCCTCCCCAGGATTTTGGCAAGGCGAGGATGCATATTTTCTCGAACTGGGGTGTGGTTACCTACGGAGCCGGGCTTCCCATCGGCCAGGGTAACACTTTTGTCTCCTTTAAGTCTGGCCGGCTGGGTGGCCGTGCAGTTTACGACATTGTGCACGACAAGCCGTACTCGTGGGTGGACGGCTGGAACAGCTTCAACCCCGGGCACGAGCACCCGGACCAGAACTCGTTCACATTTGCACCTAACGGACAAGTGTTTGTGTCCGAAGCACTTTACGGTCCAAAGTACAGCTACCTTAACAATGTGTTGGTCTTCAGCCCGTCTCCCACCAGCCAGTGTAACGGTCCGTGGGAGGGTCAGCTGGGGGAGTGTGCTAAGTGGCTGCGCTGGACTGATGAAGGTGTGGGTGATGCCCGAGGGGAGGTGATTGTCGCCTCCTCGCACGGGGACACCATGTTTGTGAGTGGGGAGGCTGTGTCTGCCTACTCCTCTGCCATGAGATTAAAGAGCGTGTTCCGAGCGCTGGTTCTGCTCGACTCCCAGACGCTGCTGGTGCTCGACCACGTGGAGAAGTGGAGCGACTCGCCCCTGACCACCTTCAGCGCCTTTTTCCACAATCTGGACATTGACTTCAAATACGTCCCGTTCAGATTTATGGACAAATTCAACGGGGTGCTGATGGACGTGTGGGACGCGCATTATAAAATGTTCTGGTTCGACGCCCAGGGTCACAGCCCTGACACCAGGATACAAGAGGCGGAGCAGGCGGCCGAGTTTAAAAAGAGGTGGACCCAGTACGTCAACGTCACTTTCTCAATGTCGGGCCCGGTCAGCAGAGTGGCTTATGTTTTACACGGGCCATATGTCAAAGTGTCCAACTGTAAATTTGTGGACAATGGAAAAAATGGAGTCCGAGTTTCTTTAACCATAAATAACACAGAGAAGGTGGTTTCCATAGCTACAAACTATAAAGACATAGGGGCAAGGTTGAGTTATTTAGGATTCGGAGGCCACGGCAAAATTGAGGACGGGGATCAGATCACTCGATTCGGCCTCGGGACTCAACTCATCCCTAAATTAATCAGCAGTGATAATCAGCTGTTTGACTTTGGGTTCGCAGTCAACGTAGCAGCAGGGGTGGTTCTCTGCGTGGCCATCGGGTTTCTGACCATGCAGAGACGGTTCTACGTGTGCTTCAGCCGGCTGATGCGTTACGCCCTGCTCACTGTGCTCATCCTGTGGATCGCCGAGCTGCTGTTTGTGTCCAACAGCTGCGACCAGCTGCTCTGCGGGGTGAAATGGAAAAGTGCGGGTGCCAAAAGTGAAGTAAACAAACAAATCAGACTTTCCGAGCAGCAGCGGTTCCCCCTCCCCACTGTCGTCATAACAACCCTTCCCGGGTCGGGGTCGGAGATTCTGAAGCATCTTTTCTACAACAACTCTGACTTTGTTTACATCAGAGTCCCCACTGAGCACGTTGACATTCCTGAGACTGAGTTTGAGTTTGACTCGCTGGTCGATGCCTGCGAGTGGTCGAGGTCAGACGCAGCGCACGGACGGTTTAAGATTATTCAGGGCTGGCTGCATTCGCTGGTCCACAACACCAAGCTGCACTTGCAGAACATTCAGCTGGTGGAGGGCAGCAGGGTCAAACAGGCCCAGAGAGCCGCCCCCCCCAGGGACAGAAAGAAGAGGTCCAGGCGGAGGGAGCCGGCGTCCGAGCTGAAGGGCAGACTGAGGGCCAGCCTGGACCGGGACGCAGAGTACATCCGGGAGATGAGACGACATGTCGCCGAGTTCCCGGACGCACGGGTGGTCCTCAGCATGCGGAGCGGGAGCTGGGCCCTCAAACTGCCTTTCATCCAGGAGGTGGTGGGACACTCTTTGAGGTCCATCTACTTGGTTCGAGACCCTCGAGCCTGGATTTATCTGATGCTTTACAACAGCAAACCCAGTCTCTATTCCCTGAAGAACATCCCGCAGCACCTGTCCCTGATATTCAAGGATGATGCCGTGAGGGACGGGTGCCTGAGCGTGGCGCCGGAGTTTAAAACAATCCAGAGTCTGCTGTCCCGCTCGGAGAGCAACCCGGCCCTCGTGCTGGCTCACCTGTGGCTGGCTCACACCGCGGCGGTGCTGAGGGTCAACCAGGGTCTCCCCGAGGAGTCCTACCTCCAAGTGAGGTTTGAGGACGTGGTCAACTTCCCGCAGGAGACGGCGGAGAGCATCCACACATTCCTGGGGGTGCCGCTGTCGCCCGCAGCCCTCAACCAGCTCCTCTTCACCACCTCCACCAACTTGTACAACCTCATGTACGAAGGAGACATCTCGCCAGCCAATATTAACATGTGGAGACAGAACATGCCTCGAAAGGACATCCGGCTAATAGAGGATGTGTGTGGGGGGGTGATGAAGAGGCTGGGCTACACCCGGCTGGCGAGTTAACTTTGCTGCTGCTGGTCGGCTGATTCCGAGCTGTCTTGTTTACCGGAGCTGCCGAGGAAGTTCTGTTGAGTTGTTGTTTTTTGCACTGACGCTTTGTTTAAAAGGGATTTCTCTGTCTGTTAAAGTTTTTATTTTTCTGTTCTGTGTTTGTTTGGGGGAATGTAAGGTGTTGCACCGACTGCAGACACAGACGCTGGTGAGGGAGGAATATTTTACATTAAAATAGGTGAAAGGAAGCTTCTGTTATCACTCTTATATTTGTTTCCAGCAGCTCTTCACACTTTAGACCTTTGCTTTGCAGAGGGAAGCCACTGAAACTCAGCATAAAGTTTAATGTTATTGCGGCGTCCTAGAACAGCTCAGATTCTCCGTGTGTGTGTGTGAAAAAAAAAGTTATTTTCCTCCCCCATAGCTAATCTGTGCTGTCTGAAAGATGTTGTGCAAAATCCATATCTGTTATTACTGGACTAAGGGAGGGATCAAGGGATATTTACTGCTTTTGGAACAGATACGTTATGAAGCTCATTAGGAAATAAGGTCCGTCTTTATCGACAGACTCGGGTTTGTAGCTGTGGGAGACTAATTTGGCTGTCGTGAATTTTAATATCCGGACCTTTCAGTGCTTTTTTTCCCTTTACAAACTGTAAATACATGCTGCAGCGTATAGACTCAAAGACAAGCAGAGAACAAGAAGACGACAGCTGTGCTTTATTGTTATGATACAGGCATAGAAACGATAGCGGTTGTGTTTTCATCGCGCCAGTAGAGGGATTTTTATTATTTTTATTATTTGAAGCTGTAAGATGTCATGACAGTTTTGTTGGCTTAGCACTTTCACAGGGACTCTTTTGATTGTATGTGGGATTCAGTGCATTTTCCACCAGCTGTCTTTTACTCTCATGTACTCGATTAGCTTGGAAAAATCTTAAACCTCCGAAGATATACGAAACCTCTGAAGATATTATGTGGAGAAGAAAGAAAGTTAGAAGTATTTATGGGCTCCAAAGACACATATCCCAAAGGATCAGGAATGAATATGATTATTATAATTCCCTTTGGCATTTATTGAATTAGATCAGAGGGAAGTACTTAATGGGGATCAAACTGGGGGAGGAAAAAAGAAAAAACTGTCAGCCTTGACACATTTCTTGTCAATGCAATTTCCAAAGCACCCCCCTCAGCTACCCGTATTAATCTGCAAAAAGCCATAACTGAGGCTTACCCTGTGTTATATTGCTGTGCTATCTTCACTAGAAAAGGTCCTGCAGGAAATTCAAACGGCACGACTCTCCATTTCCTGTTGTGGTCAATCACATTTCCGATGATCTTTTTCGGGGCCTTTGTCTTGAGAGCGAGCAAACGGGAGGAATATTAAGTAAAGAAAATAAATAAATAAAAAAGTCAGAGACCGTTTCTACTCTGTGACGCTCTAACGCTCTCTGGGCTGCGATGTCCACTCCCCAGTAACCTTGGATGCTGTCTCGCTCAAACATGTCTGCAATGTAAGTGGATCACATGTATCAAACAGACTGGATTATAAAGACTCTCCCGTTGCATCTGTATGCAAAATATTACATTCTGTGGCCATTTTGGAAACGACCATCCTCTCTCATCTATCGACACAGTCCTGTTTGTTGTTTTCTTTCTTTTCCACCGAAACCCCTGACTGCCTGGAAAACCCGTTTGATGTTCGTGGTCTTTGAATGTGTAGACTTGGCAGACACGCTCTCACTTTGGTGTTGCAATCCTGTTACCAACTCTGTTTTGTATTTGCTCGTGGGGATATGGTTCCATGCTTCTGTGGCCTTGAATTACAATCATGTCTTTATAACGGTTTTCTCTCTCTGTGTGTGTGTGGGGCTCTGGAGCGAGAGGTGGAGATGATGTGGAGAAGAAATAATAAATTCATAAATATATTGACAACCATTCTTTGTCGGGTGTGATTATATGTGACACTTCCACTGTTATCTTTCACTACATGAGAGCGAACATAGGTTTTAATTTGCACACGCTCTCTCCGAATATGGTTAAAGTACAAACGTCTTCTTAATGCGGACGCCTTTGAGCCGCCACAATTATGCAGCTGCAAAGTCTCCATTTTATTAGACACGGATGACAGAGGCCTAATTGCTTATACGGGTGACAGGCATGACAAGGAGGAGCCAACAATTAAAAACATGTCAGGATATTCGGCTGTCATGCTCCGACTGAGACGGCAACTTAACACGAGCCGCTTTCCAAGGAGCACATGCGGCGTCTCGTGTTTCAGAGCGGTCTCAATGAGTCAGTCGTTTCATTACTCATTTGTTCTTGATCCCTCCTGCAACGCTCCAGTGCTTGGCAGGGTCCTGTTTGTCTAATCCTTCCATGCAGAGGCACATTATTCACTGAAAAAAAAAAAATCATCCCCAGGCAAGATGCCTCTGAAGGGAGGTTTCTACCAGTCCAGACTTGCTCTCAGTGGCAGTCGAGTGGACTGAGTCACTGTGGAGCTGCTGGGAGTGATTGGGAACACTGGTGCATGAATAGTCTCAGTATCAAGAGTTGGTTTAACCTTCTACTTATTGACGAGTGTGTTAGAGTAACAGAGAAAACCAGTTAAATCTTAGCTAATATTAGTATTTCATTTTATAGTCCCACTTTGTCATGCAACAACCTTATACAGCAGTTAGTGCTTGTTTGTTACTGTAATGGTTAATTGATTATTTACAGTTGATCAGCATCTGTTGATATCTTCCAGTGGTGGAAAGTAACTAAGTACATTTACTCTTTTCATCTTATTTTCATTTAAATAATGATAAAATAATTTAACAACGCTAAAAGTCATTTAACAGGATAACATTCGGCAGATAAAAGTAAATAACTGTGTAAAAAATACACATCATAATCAAAACAAAATTTCAGAGGTAAACATTGTACTTATTACTCTAAATTCTGTTAAATGTATATGTGGTAGTTATTTGAAAGATTTGCTTATTACATCAACCCTTTTTTAAATCTACTTCTTTGAGTTCTCCACAGTTTATTTCCTCTAAACGTCTCAGACAGTTGTGACATGATGTGAGGACAAGTTTTCTCAAATTCAAAGAAGTTCCCCCCAAAAATAAACAAGTCTAATTTGTATATAAAAACTTTATTTATTTACTTTATTTGTTCTGCCCTCTCTGTTATTCACTCAATGACCCTTCAGATGTTTCCTGTGAGCCTGAGAACCACTGGACCAAACAAACAACAGTTACGGTAACTAGTTATGTAAAAAATAGCTCAACTTCAAACACTTTGCTAGTCATGTCATATCTAATGTTTTTACTTCTGATTTTTCAAGTATATTTTGCTCTTAAGATTTAAATCAGGTATAATTTTAAATGCAAGTCTGGTTTTTCTTTATAAATCTATGTTTTTATTCCACTAAAATAAGAAATTCTGAATCCTTCTCCCAATAAGACATAACACGTCTGCACCACAACCCATTAAACTATTGACATCTGCAACTGGAGTCTTGATGGAGTATTGTGGAACATTCTTTATCAATAACTCGTTAACATTTACAATTTACAAATTACCGGCTGATTGCACCATCCTAACGACAGCTCTGACTCATGGAGCTCCATCGATGGCCTGTGTGTTTACCACCCTTTGTTAACGACCTGTTAATATTTATAACTGCAGACTTGATGGCTTATTTGTTAAAGTTTATGAATAGTTAATAAATGGATTTTGGAAGCAGATGCCCTGCAGCTAAAGAGACGAAGTCGGTGTCTTGCTCCAGGAAGAGAAACAGCAGCCAAGGAGATTCTTCACAACAGGCAGCACCCCCCCAGAAATCTCTCCAGTAATGGGCTTATGACTTATAGAGAAAATAAATTATTTGTTGAACATTAAAAAAGCATTTAGTTACAACTTTTTTCTTCCATTTGGCGTCTAATGAGGATTTTTTATATTTTATAGTCCCATTTTAGAACAGATCCATAAACACAAGACAACATTAGAAACACTATCAATGTCTCATTTGCATTTATATGCAGACAACATACTAACTTATATTGATAGTAGAGACACTCAACTAATTTTATACATCTAATTAACTGAATTTATGTTTCTTAAACCATTCATTTATTAATTATACTGTTTTGACTTAATGGCTTTTCATTGAAGATTCTTAGGATTTATCAAGCGTCACAGTTACAGCTTGACAGAAATTTATACTTAATTCATATTTAATGACACCATATTGTTTGTCTAAATTAATGAATTGATGGTTAACGGCATATTTACACTTAATTGCACCAGTTCCCTTCATGTTGTTAGCATGTGAATGATCCCTGATGGCTTCTTAGAAATTGATGAAACAATAACTAATAATGAATCTGAAGCTGTGACATCTATCAGCCCTTTATGAAGCGTTTATTATGACATATAACAGTGAGGAACTCATTTTTTTTATGATTATTACATAGAATATTTTTCACAACCTGGCAAGTCAGTGATTTATTAACCATGAATGGATCTATTGAAAATGATCTATTATCCCTTCACAAAGAGAACCTCATATAAAGGCAGCAGCATTTTTTTTATATAACTTTAGACGGAACTGGTCTTTATCACCGGGGCCTTTGTACAGGACGGCACATAAAAAGCTAATCAGGCTGGTCCACACATTAAGTTTTAGTCTACCAATTAAATTTAATCACATCTTACAGACAGACTAAAAATAAAGCTACATGTCAGAGTGTGTTTCCATAGAATTTATTTCCCACCTGAAAATAATACTGAGGCTGCTGCTGCTGCACAGAAAGACAAATGGGCTTTATGAAAACCTTTTGATGTCTGATCACAAGGAGCAGACCTGCAGAACTAATTCAAACTGGAAGGTTGCCTCATAGATTATCCTGCACGTTTGATAGCCAATACATAATCATTGCATGAAATAAGGTTTCACAGGGAAAATGATGAAAAGCTGCGTTGTAATCTAATTCCACGCCGCAGCTTGGGTAAGTGATCAAGTGGCTTTCTCAGACTATTAAGTACACGGAGGTTATCCAGATAGAAAGGGGGACTCAATTTCAGCTGAGTAGTCATATACCCTTCCCTGTTCCACCTTTATCTGAGTCCCGGGAGAGCCTCTCCCTCGCCGGCAGCCATCGCTCCTGCCACTGCTCATTAATTAACCTTTGCTGCAGCCGCCGGCAGCGAGCGGCGCCCGATACTGTGGAGCGGGTCTATTGTGCTGGAGAATTAGTCCGGTAATGAAGAGCAACACTGTCCCTGTCAAGAGTTTCAAACTTAAAAAACATGCATTTGATGTGCACAAGCGTGTCCTTCAGATGACAGAGAAGCAGCTGGCGACGCCGCTCTCCTATATTTAGTCATTTCCTCTGTGGTAAACAATGCCTGCGAGGTCCTCGGATCCCGCGGCTCGAATTTACCTGCTGAGGCCGCGGCTGTGCTTTAGCCGCGGGGAGGTGCAGAGCCCGGGAAATCGCTATTAACAGGCGTTGACTTGCAAGGAAATATGGCGCGTTGTCAATTTGCAGCTGGTGGCAAGTCATTGGGATCTTTCCCGTTGCCAATAAAGCGGCGGCGACTGCTAATGAAGCCCAGTGTGCTTCTTACAGCGCAGGGAAATCAGTCCAGATGAGACATTTAGAATTTCACTTCAGGCGAATCTCCACAGAGAGGCAGGCTCACAGCTGTATATCAAAACACTCCACAAAGCTTCACACACACAATCTCGGCTGCCCGTTTCTTTGGGCTGTTCTCGCCAGCTGAATGTGACAAAATGAGATAATTCCACGTTAACTGCTTTGCCGAACTATTAATAGAAATATCGTGTCCTCTGCGGGTTTTTTCTGTGAAATGTAGTTTTAAAGTCCTTGGAGCATTTCTGTTATAGTTTGTTTATCGTGCAAAAATAAAAATTTGTCGAGTGCTGTTTACCTCAGAGTATCTTTTTACATTCCTCTGTCTGAAAGTCAAATGAAAGTCTGTGGTGTCGTGTTGTTTCTCCGACGAGATGTGATGAGTGAGGACTTGACTCGGGGAAGTTTCTGACTTTTTGACTTTGAAAGCGAGACCCGTCCCAATGAGCCAATATTCTGTCAGCTTAACCTGTCTCTCTTGTGACATTTTGGCAAATCCCCCCCCCCCGCCCCGCTCTCGTTCTGGACATCATCGACAGTTTGCCGGACGGCGGCTGACTCTTGGAAATTGAGCCACCGTACAGTCGTATCCCTCCGTGCGACGCTCCTCTTTTTCTCCTCGGTTTGCTAACTGTGCAAAAACGTGAAGAGTGATTTGTGAGCTGGAAGAAGAAATAAAAGGGAGGAGAGGAAAAACACAGAAAAATCGACCACATGATTAAGCATGGTGTGTGACTAATGTGTGTTTACCAGTTGTGTTATGGAAAGGGTTAGCCACTGCGATGTAATGAGCTGTTCCTGCCTGTAGAGCCGAGGCCTGGTGTTGTTCCGACGGATTGAATCCAGCTGGCTCGCCGACTCACAGACAAGGGGGAGAGGCCCGTTTCCTGGATGACACACTCTGTAGTCCTTCATTACTGGGACCAGGAAACCAGAACCCGCCTGTCAGAGAGCTGCCACGGCCACCGCTCTCTCCTGAACCGTGGCTCAGCCGGGGAATGTCTGTCCAGGGGATCATTCTCATGTTTTACGTTATGCACAATAGAACTGATCAAAAAAAAGAAGCTGAATGTATGTTTGAGTTTTAGAAGGGACGTCCCATTTGGCCTAATTACATAAAACATGAGTCATTGATCCCTAATTAGTGGAATCCATGTCTGGAGGAGGAGTAATGGTTCCTGTGACGTTGGTCACAGTGTGTCGAGGAAATTACAGTCGAGCGACAGCCTGGTGTCGGATCTCCAGAAATTGAAATGAAAGGCAGGATTTCCTCCCGGTCCTCACTTACATATTCTCATCTCATCGCTCCTGTCAGACCAGGAATGGAAAAGCTACTTCCTCCAACAAAGAATTGACAGGAGACCCGCACCGTGAGCTGCAGAGATAAGCCAATCATTATACTCCGCACAGATTTTATATCATCCTTCCTCCTCGTAGCTGTCCCACCCAGCGTGACTCTGGAATCGAACTTGAAATGAGTTTCTTTCTCCGTTCCCCTGGGTGACCTTCCCAGAAAAAAAAAAAAACTCAATTTCAAGAGGGCCTTACATTTCCTTGTTATCACACTATTGGCTCCGCGCAGCTTCCGACAACACTGTTTTATTTTTAACAGAGACATCTTGACACTGACAGGCGGCAGGAGATGAGGGACGTTCGTCACTCTTCTATTATCCCTGGTGAATGTGAGCTGCGGAGGAAGCCAGATGGTCAGATTCTCTGCTCATATGGTTTGTGTTCCTCAGAGATCAGCAGCCTTGGCCCGCTCAGCAGAAAGATGAATGTAAGCAGGAAGAGAGGATAAGAAATTGTAGTGATTGTACAAAGCCGGGACAACGCCACCACTTCCCTGGGGAGTCGCTTTACAGGGAATATGCACATGAATTCACAGAAAAATACATGGAAGGATAATAAGAGGTGAAGAATAGGAGGTGTCATCTTTGCTGGGGCAGTGATGATGAAGTGTCCTCGATGACCCAGACAACACATACTTATACTCCTACTCATACTCTTACTCATACACCTACTCATACTAGTACTCATACTTTAACTGAATCACACAAAGTATTTAGATTAAACACAAAAAGTCTGTGTTTTAGAGGCACAAACAAGACGCTCTGTTCATTGCATGATATCAAAACACTGTGCACCATGTAAGCACATAATTAGTATTATGGTAGAAGTAGATTTTGACTTGGGGGGGGCTCCCCTGCTCAGTCCTTGGAGACAGGACCGCGGATCCAGTGTAGTAGAGCAGGTCTCGCCTTAAGGCCTTTAAGTGGTTTAGAATATTGTCCCAAAAATAAATCCTAATTAATCATCGCACAGTGAACCTTGGGACTTCGCCTGGTTGCTAATCCAGTGTTCATCACCACATCTTGTCTTTTTCAGGATGAAGACACTTCACTGAGACGCAGTCGTGGATCAAAACTGAAAAACGTCTGTTGGTGTCGTGCACTCAGGACAAAATAAACCTTGTAACAAAACACAATATTATGGCGTAAACCACAATGATAGAAAGATGGAACACAACATCAGAACAGAAAATACAAACAAAATTGTGTTGCTGTGTTTAGGGAAATGTGGGGATCTAATAGTGCACCTAGATGATCTATTTAGGCCACAAATATAAGCCTAACAATTACAGAAATCTCTGCCAGTTTGTGACTCATAAATCTGTAAACCAGTTCTTCTTGTCGGCTTCACACTTGACTTGTGTTTTTAGACTCTTGATATGTTCAATATTGCTAAACTTTGAATATCAGCTGGGACTTGAATCAACATGGACGACGGTCATGACATGAGTGGAGCGTCGCTGAACTTTGAATAAACAGGTGAACAGCTCTTTGTGCAGCAGCGGGGGGGCAGCTTCAGGGTTCTGCAGCAGGTCTTAATATGCTGTGGCTCAATTACTGCAGGTCACTCACACAGTTACAGAAAGAGAAGCTGCAACCAAGCATCACCACAGGCCAGACGAGCATCCTGCTCCAGACGTGCAGGTTCAGTTTTGGGCACTGCAGTAGTTTAAATTAGTTAGACGTAGCTGTAAACTCTACTTAAGTAAAACATTTGTGCAAATCCTGCAACTTGTGAATCTACCTAACAAACAGAGAGGAGATGAAGGAGGAGGCGCAGAGGCCGGAGCTAACGACAGAGTCTGTTGTCGCCCGGTAACGTGAAATCTTAAGCAGCAGACTGTTCAAAACACTGAAGTAACGTTTGTTTATCTCCGAATGTCTGAGAGGAATCAAAGAAAGCAGGAACCCAGTGGATGCTGCTCCGATGCCAGAATACAGTTTTGAAGACGACTTGAAAGCTAACCCAGTTTATCTCGCTCTCGATCACTCTCCGCCACGAATGCCAAAAAGGAAATGAGATGCACTATAAACACATGATTTAGAAACTGCGCAGTGCAAGAAACTTTTCCACAGAAGCGACCGTGTGTGAGCTCTGAGATTCCTTTATCCTCCGCCGCTCCCCCGACTGACTCTCAGGACTTAAATCTGAACTGCAATTTAACTTTAAAAGAAATGTTATCAAACAGCAACATTCGCCTCTGTCACTGCGAGGTTGGATTTAATAATTCATCACTTCTGACAAAACCCTCCTTTGGTCTCTTGAATTGCAGGAGAGGATTTTGTAACAACCTGTGGTTTGTCCCGCTCTCTCTCCCCGGCTGTTTACTTATTGTCATTTGTGGCCTTTTGCAAACAGCCCTCGACAGCTTCTGATTTGACTCGGAGGCGCAAAGTGACGGCGTTACTTTAATAACCGGCCGTGGTCACAGCGGCTCGGCTCCTGAGCATCGACTGCGACCGGAGTAATGCGTGGACGCTGTCCCTCTGGCTGAGCTGCCTCATTAAAAGGGCTGAAGAAGAGTTACTGGCTGCAGGGGTGATGCATTATTGATGAGAGAGTCTGATTAATTGAAAATATCCTCTGCAGCAGGGGAGGGAGGGTGTGTGTGTGTGTGTGTGTGTGTTTGGAGTAAGTGGCTTCATTTCGTGTGAGCAACTTAATCAGTCGATGCAAAGCTCACTCCTGCGATTGTTATTCGGCACAGGCACACACCACCGAACAATTTACTGTATATGCAATCACAAACATGGAAGTTGTAAATTAGATTATTCATACACGCGCCCGCAGCCCAGATGGGAGTAATAATCTTCGGCAATCTGCGGGATGTCACTCGGTATTAAACAATAGCAGATATATTTGTGAGCGACGGTGATCTCTCCCCCCCCGACGCTGGCTTGCACCTGCGACACGGAGTGAGCAGTGTAAATAAGAGATGAAGCCGTCAGGAGATGAGCAACAGGACCAAAACGAATTAGAAAAAGTAATCACTGCCCAGTAACAACACCGAGGAGGGTTTTACAAGCTGTGTTTCCATTCAGAGGATGAATCTGAGGAAGAGGTCGGACTCGAGTGTCTTCCTCCAATGAGACGGTTTAGATACAAAGAGGGAATGTAGGTGGTGAGCTGGAGCAACTTCTGTGATGTTCAATTCAATTCACTTACAAAAAAGCTGATTATTTGTTCCTCAAGAGGCGCTTTGAATGAGTTACGTTTGAAAGCACACACTTGAATTACCAGCGTTTCTGGCTGGACTTCAATAGTCTCAAAAATTGAATCACATGAATGTATGGCCTTCAAAATACTTACATATATGAAAATCCAGTATATTCTTAATTTCCGCAGCGATGTCTCACTTCCTGGCTCATTTTCTTGTCGAACACATCAGACAAATCTCCTGCTGCGCTCGGTATATGAGAAATGCAAAGTCAATAAAGAGACTGGACCAAACTGTTCAGACACTTTCTGGACTTTGTGTCTGAAAATGGAGGAATTCGAAGGAGACGACTCAGATCAAAGCTCAAAAGAGCAAAATCAGTTCTTCTTGAATCGGTGATGTTTGCTCAGATGTCAAATCAGTGAGATTGGATCACAACATGTTTTCTCTTTTCTTTTTGGACGACATGAATCACCAGTGAGTTTCAGTGTTTAATTAACTTGTTGATTTGAACACTCTGAGTTTGTTTTGTGCTCGTTAACTGAGCCAGAATCTTGAGCTTAACGAAGGTGCGTTTCTTGGGTCTGTATCCAGAAGTTCTGGTCAGTCTCCTGTGCTTGTTGTGTAACTGTGGACCTAATGTGACCCCCCCCCCCCCTCTCCATTATCTTCCATCCTTCCCATCCTTTGTCAACATGCAAATTCAGTGCATTCTCCTCACTGAACTTCCATTAAGACCCATCAAGGCTGCCATCAGGATTCTGTCTGAAGTCCTGCCAGGGGAAATTACAAGCCCTGCAGGCAGCTGCCAATAACAAGTGACTTATATATAAACCCACATTAATTTAAAATTCTTAAAGGCAGAATATATTACGCACTGAGTCACTTTTTTTTTATAAGATGCTTAAAGGACATAAACTCGATTTTACCCCTTTAGTTTGATGTGACATTTACCAACTGGAATGTGAATGTCATTGCATATTCAGCGCCGGCGTCCGTACATCACCCGCACATCAAGGTGTAACGAGGTGGGAGGTCAACCGAGCTGAAGGAAGAGCCCCGAGGCGAGTGCTTCGTTATGTGATGGACGGACATTCTGTCTGGACCCCTCAGCGCCGTGCACGGGTCCTTCAGAGGAACGAGCGGGTCTAAGAGGCAAAGTGACGACGTGCACGGCCTCTTCTGAAACGTCTGGCTCCGTGGCTGTAATGAGTCCCGGAGCTGAGGCTGCAGTCACACACTGTTTACAGTCGTGTTAAAAGGTCGGAGTCTGAAGTATTTCTCAGCCTCCTCCGGGGACGCGACACGTAAACAGAAAAAAATGTAACTACGGAGACAACGCACGGCTCTGAGTGCACGAGCGTGAGCCGGGTTTGAAATCCAACACTGGTGCTAATGAAGACGACGTGACATGTTTACTGGCCCTGAGGAGGCTCTCGTCCTCCAGAGGAAAACAACCAACAACAGTCGGGTAACGATGGTCGGACTACGTAAACAAATTGCCCTGTTGTGTCGACATATTGTTGTCGAGCTGTGAGAATCCAGCTGAGGCCGTTCCTCTCTCAGACCCTCTGTGGCCAGACGATCCAAATAAACCATTACTCCTGAAGTCAGAGCCTCTCTGCTCCTCGGGGCATTAACTGACTTCAATACAATTTATAATGCAGTTAATTAACCACGTTTCCCAGTCGGCAGAAAAAGCCCGACAGTGTGATTTCCTCTGGTAAGTTGGATACGGATAAGTAGAAAAATACTTGTGCAGTAAAAACAAAAACAGTTGCACTTGCAAAAAGTAGTAAAACCACTTTCAGCGGTTGTAACTTATATAGATAATCACTTGGAGACTTTCTTGTAATAAAAATTCAGCCAAAGAAAGTAACTCTGACACCGGTGAATAAAGATTTCCATGATATCTTTAACTAGCCGTGAAATGGAACTACAGAGGAGAGTATATTGTAAAGAAAGATGAGGATTTATCATTTACCGTTGTTTGAATGAGGAATAGAAATTTAGCTTAGCACTCTATATTTATAAATGCAGAAATAAAATAGAGAAAAATGCTGTTTGTTACGTTGTTGTGAGATGAAACTTATTCACTCGAATCCAGAATCGTAGAATCCAAAGAAGAGTTAAGAGCCTTTGAGTCGTCTCTTCTTTGTGCTTCTTTTGAAACCTCATTCTCTCCCGTCTGTTATCTGTTAGAATAAGCGTGAATCCGTTTGCAGCGACCGACCACATCGCACCGTTTATTTTTCTTGCACTCTCGCCTCGGCCGTGTCCTTCTCACCGGCCCTTTCTCATCCGAGGGCCACTGATTGTAGATAAGAGCTTATTCCAGAGAAAATCAATCAGATTCCCTCTAAAGATTGTCAGCCCTCGTGTTGGTTCACGGCTCGTGTCTGTGTTTGCTTTACTCACCGTGCGCTCGTATTAAAAGAAGAATTGTGCAACTCGCTGAAGGTAATACGCTAACCCCGGCTAGATAAAGGCCGTCCACGTGTGTTGTCGTCTTGAGACGTGATGTGTTTTTCTCTCTCAAGGACGACTTAATGCAAACGGAGAGGTGAAAAAGACAAAAACACTTTTCCATCTTCAGCGAC
>NC_083655.1:8742521-8761681 GCF_963576545.1 Limanda limanda
AATTAACTCCATCAATTTGTTGGCTGGTTGGTTCTTGAGGAGGCAAAATCTACGAAATGGATTTTCTACAAAATGAGACATGAGCCAAGAATGAACCCATACGTTTCTTTTGCAAGAATCCAATAATCCTTAATCACGTTTTTTTACGTTGAGAGAGAGGGTGTTTTTTCTACTTTTACATTTTTTGTCCAATTTCCCAGGGAATAATTTATGAATCTTGATGAAAAAAATCTGGCATAAATCTATTAATGTGTGTTATGTGGTGCAGCTTGATGAAATCTAAGGGAACTGTTGGTCCTTGGTGCAGTGAAAACACTTTCATTTGCCTTATTTCAATGTCCTCTTAACTTTATATCTTTAATTTCTTCATCCTTCTCCACCAAGGTTGGTTTGTTAGGTGGAAGGATAACATAACTATTAGAGAGATGATCTCAAAACTTGGTACAAGGATGTGATGTGGGTCAGGAGAGAATTCAGTAATTCTTTCACATTGCAAGATTGAGAGATTTCTCGGAAATAAATTAATGGATCTCCATGAAAAAAGTCGAACACACTTAGGAGACTGAGTGTGTGTAATTTGGTCCGAATCCAACTGAACATCTCGAGCTCATGAATTTATAAGCAAAGTGTTTGGCTGAGGCTGAGGCTTGTGCTCTGCTCACTGCCATTCTCCTGTTTAATTAATTTCAGCGCCTCGTTAAAACACTTTGGATCTAAAACCCTGATGAGGTTCAAGCCCATTAAGTCCAAGTATTGTCTGTTTAGCTGTTTTATTTCAAATGTCCAATTCAAAGCAAACCTCTGCAAACTCAGATAAACGCTCCATGTTCGTCCTGTCAGGTCGGAACCATCGTCAAACAGGATGTTCGAACCGTTCTGTTTAGAATTTATGTTTTGTTTTTGACTATTTGAGTTCAGGGTAATTAAATAATGCTCTTTTAAGAAGTAACTTAATCTTCCGTATCCCACGTACAAAAGGAAACAGTCAAATTTGTACCAACTCACTTACATATTCGGAGCAAGAAAGATTCATGCGGTTGGCCCCAAAAACCCCTCAGATCTCATTATGGAGTTGGCAAATGATGCCTGGAAACTGGGAGTGTGTGCAGGGGTGGTGCACGGGGGGGCGGGGGGGGAAGTGTAGCGCCGCAGGTTTACACGCTTTACGGGGAGCTTGTCAGAGGAGTTACGCGTACGTTGACAGCAGTCGGAGGTCTTTGTGGGGGCATTTAAAAAAAGATTTTTGACAGTAAGTGGTGTTTATCTGAGAGAGAATCCCTTTTTTTCTCTCACCCTTCAACTCTTCAGGTACGGAGCCAAAACCGGGAGATCAAAGCGGCGCCTGTGATCTCCGACGGGGTTTTTGATGATGCATGTATACGAGCCGCCGCCGCCGCCTGCTTTTGTTGTGCTCCAGTTTGTGTGGCGCCACGGAGATAAGAAGTTGGCAGGAGGAGAATATAGATGATTATGCCTTCACGATATGATATAAGCCCAAACATCAACAGCATCTCCTGGTTCTTCCGTGTATTATTAAACTTGTCAGGTCGCTTTAAACGTGAATACTGGTTCGAAATGTGTGTTTAAACGCTGACATTTGTGTTGAACCGCTCTTTCCCTGCACTAATTTCACAGTATGGCTCCTGCAGAATAAAAATTGCTGTACCACACAAATAGTCAAATTGCTCTCTATTATGTATAATTTCTTTTGAATCACTCAAACTGTTTTCTTTGTGGCACATAAACATGTTTTGGCCGTCACAGCAACAACACAAAATACTGCTTGTCCCGCCCCTTCTTTTGCGGTGACCTAGCAACAGAGCTGAAGCGGGACATGTCAAGAACGTCCTGATATACTTTGTTTTTATTTATTTTATTAAAAACACATGCGGTTTCATCGCCTTAAACAGAATGAATCCTGGGAAGGCTCGGAAAGGGAAGAACTCCGTCTTTAGACTCCGCCTCCAGAGGTTGAATTGAGACTCAGCTAATGTGTGTCGGTGGGAAACCATGCGTGCACACAATAACTCCACGTGGCACCTTTAACTGCTCGAGCTCGAATCGACCGACCTGAGATGTAACTGTGAAGACCTGGAGATAAAAGCAACGATTCAATATGTAGATTATAACAAGATATTCTGTGTCCTCCTGGATTAAAAGACATAAACAACACACCACAGGCTATAACTTCATGACATATAAATAATTAGCTTCTTAATTTTGCTTCTGTTCTTCTAAGTCTGCAGCTGAATCCAAACACAGGATCCGAACTTATCTACACTCAGTCTGGAACAATTGGTTCTGTTAAATCGTCTGCGGTGATGCATTTTGTAGATGTAATTATGTTCCTCAAGTAAAAATGATTTACTCTGCACATTCTGGCCCCGGCCGATGTGTAATTATTACTGCTGAACCCAAAGTCCAATAACGTTTTAATCAGGCCGTGATATTGAACTGCTGCAATGTGAGCGACGGGATCGGCAGGACTGTCAGATACTCATTTGCAATTCAGATTCGCTTTTTTTGGGAGCAAAACAATAAGGATTATTGAAATCAAAAATCTGACCCAATGAATAAAACATGATCGGCTGAGGAAACGATGGCAAGTAGGCCAGACAAATGTTGACGGATTCGGAAATGAATGTTTACCACTTCGGTTTTGCTTTAAAGGGGCAAAAAGAGCAAGCTGAGGCAACAGGTTAACATTTTAATGGTGTCGCACCTTCCAGAGATTTCTAGAAACACATCGCTGCTGATTGTGTTGCAACCTTTTATTTTTTCAAAGTGAAACCAACAACGAGTGCAGGGACACACACACGGGAGAGAGTCAGCGGGAAGTTTGTCACCGAGGCGGTCGTCCAGGTGACAAGCGGGTGAGATTCTCTCTTCCCCTCAGAGAACCCCTAGGACTCGTCTCCAGGCTCCCTCCCTCACGGTGCTGTAGTCATACCTCTCAGCCCCCCCCCCCCCCTCCCGTCCCTGTGAAAGCGATAGAGTTGTCAGCAGGCGTTGTGTTGTTATTTACACTCGGCTGTGACCGAGCTGGAGAGCATTTGATCTGTGAAGGGAGGCGCTCCATGGAGAGTGGTCTCTGCGGCGGGGGGGAGGCCGTGTAATGGAAACACTCGATGGCACCCCCCCCCTCGACTTGGAAGGTTGACGTCAAAGTCAAAAGTGAGATCCTGTGACAGACGCGATTAAATATTTAAAAGTGTTGATAGTGCAACCGGAGAGTGTTCCTGTGCGTTCGGGATCCAGACGCTCTGAAGAGGCCGCGTGGACACGATCTGTTAATTTCCTTCTCGTGGCTTCACACCCGGGAAGCGAGATCCCCGGTATCCACTCACTTCACAATACACAACACAAACTGAAGTTTTGTGTTTCAGGCGTTTGTGTTGCTAATTTCAGCGCGTCACAACAGAGATGGAGATACGAATGTGGCACCAGATGGCAGTTAATCATCACGTCTGCTCGGGAAATTCTTCCTCAATTTGCCAGAAAGCTTGATGAAGTTTTCAGTTATCAAAGCGTCGGAGCCATTTTCAATCCAATCAATCAGCTGTGACAAATCAATTCTCGTGAATCGGATCATATTTTGTTGTCGGTGCCGTCGCCAAGTTCAAACCTCTCATCCGTCTCGTTGCTATGACGAAGTATCGTCTGATTATCTGCACAAATTGTTCCAACTCAGATATCAACATAATAATTATGTTTTCTTTTACCAAGTTTCACTCATTAGTTCCTTTCTAATTGATGTAAAAGTGTAAATATTTTTCAATTAGTAGACTTGGAGAAAAAGTTATTATAGATTTCAACATAATTGACACATGTGTTCGACCAATTTTTCAGTTTCAGCGTTTATTTCTGCAAATATGAAAACTTCTATTTTAAAGAATAAATAATGCTGAAAAAATACACTTTTATTTACATTTAAACCTTAAAAAAATTGATTTGCTTAACTAAAGGTCTAAATGTCCATGTATTTGTATTGTCTTATTAAAATGCTATAAAATAGAAAACTCCAATTACATTTCTATGTCATCAGGGTTTCTATGTCATCAGGGTTTGAAAGCAACATCTTAGGAATCGTCAGTATTTGGACTAATCAGCATGAAAAGACATCAAATCAAATGAGCACAACTCTCTGTTTATTATGGTCTGTTTGTCTGTTCAGGTCTGATTCACCCACTTCTGCTCCGGCAGCTGTTTCTCCTCTTTGCTCTGAAACATCAATAAACAATCAATCATTAATGACCTCAAAATCAACACCTTTCAGTGTTTTCTGCTGCAAATTCATTATTCAGCTCTGCACCGCCCCAGAGTCTCCTTTATACAACTCAGCCCTATATGTGTGCTGGAGATTCACTTAGAGAACCCAGTAAACACAGGTTTGGGGTCAAGGCTTGATTCTTCCTCCGGGGGCTTCCTCCCTCATTCAAACACACAACGTAAGAGTTAATTTGTGTCATGTCCTGAAAACAAGAAAACAGTCAAATTAATTTAAAGATGGTGATTGTAATTTTTCCTCTCAGACTGGAATCTCAGAACCCATTGGCTATTGGATCGGAGGAATTAGCCTCTGGGGCAACGGACACTACTTTGGGTGTAGGTGTAGTCACTGGATATCCGAGCCAAGACGCCATCTTCCCTTCGCCAAACACAGTTTAACCTTCGACTAATTTCTTTTATTACATGAGCTTCGAACATTTCTCTACCAAAAACACAAACAGTTTACTTTACTTTTTGTGGATGTTTTAGGTCCAGACAACATTTCGACTGATCTCTTTTTACAGCTATTAATTGAAAAAGCCGATAGCCGATGCATTCCAGTCTCACACGTCAAACCTGATTGGTCAGAATAGAAACAGAAACTAGAAAACCCACCTACAGATTCTGCACCTTCACATGAACAGTTTTCCGAAGCTATAAATACGAGGGCAGAACTTGTTCATTTCCTCACAGAAGGGTGTAATTGCCACGAGTCAGTGCAGAGCAGAGCTGAATCAGACAATGAAATGAAAGTGGGTAACGAGCGGGAAAATTCCTCAGAATTATCTTTGACATTCCTGCAAAGCTTTAATTAGAAGAAAACACGTGAAGAAGACTTATGAAAAGATGGGCTGGTGCCGCGGTCTCTATATATTAAAAATATATTGATTCACATCCAACATGAGTTATTCAACTGTCTCTAAGATTCACGATGGGCATCAAAGTGAGACATCATTGCATTTTTATTCCTTCTCTTCTGCTGATGTATTCACGAGTCATTGTTAGAGCGGCTTCGGTCTCATTGATCAATAATACAGCAGGAAATATTCACCAGAGGAAGAAAAAGGAAAGGAGCCAAAAGTACAAAACCAGCAGAACCTTTGAGTTGGATGAAGCTTTTTTTTTTTCACTGGGAGTATCGGAGGAATGGGAGATAAGCTGGTGGACGTAATGGAGACGCCCCCCCCCGGGAGCCGTCGGCCTGGAAGCCAAACCACCTCCGCAGATTGGATTAATATTGCATGCAGGCGCCTGTGCAGCGCTCCTGAAGGAAAACTGATTGCCTCATTCACTCCTTCACATCCTTTAGAGGAAAAAGTTATCAAAACACTCACAGAATCTCGGCGGGCGATGAAAAACAGAGCGCGGCCTCGTCCCCTGGAAAAACATCGATGACATGAAAGCTTTTTAAAACGGCTCCAGTGAAAAGGACAATAACAAAGAGCAAGTGACAGGGGGGGGGCAATTATCCCTTATTGATCTTTGCTCTTACGGCAGCACATGAAAGATGTTTTCTTCAGAGCGGGTGAGCTAATGGAAGGAAGGTTGCGCCTCAACCACAAATATGTTTTTTTTTAAACCATATTTGTTGTGTAATTTCTATGAATAACGTGTTTTTAACAAGGTCTCTGACAAAATACAGCTGATTTGTAAAGTGAGGGGCTGCTTCCATGTGAACAGGAGCTGTGGAGGATCTTCTCACATTACTTCCTTCTGATTTTCCATAGGGGTTTTACGTCGGGATTGGTCAGAGAAACTCTCATTTGGAAGCTCTCCTGTTCGGAGAATGTCTGGACGTTCTCCTGAGTTCAGTGCACGTCTGAGAGCGGCTCATGTTAAAGGAGGATGTGTGGAAACCTCCCGCAGATCGGACGGAGCCTGGAGGATGATCCCGTCCCTCCTCGTCCTGCACCTCCCGGTCGGAGCTCCACCCAGTCGGTATCGGGCCCCAAATTCCCTTTATCCACTCCTGCATGTTTCCGCCTGAGCGATGTAAAAGAAGGTGTTTCACAGATGCTCCCTAATTCCTCTGCCGAGCTTCAACTGATATCGACATCTGTCGGAGACATATTGACCCGAGGAAATCATTTGCTGCTTTTCGTTTTACAGTCGGGATCTTTTGCTTCGAATTTTAAGCAGACGTTCAAACTGAATCTAACCAAAATACTGCAGCTCGGAGTGTCAGTCAAACAAAACGTTTCAGGCGTGGACAGACTGCGAGAAACGGGCCCCTGGGCAGAGGCAGGTGAAAGGTCCCCCCCGCTCCCCCCCTCTCAGACTGGAGGAGACACAGAGCAACTACAAACGATGCATCTCTCTGTAGTTCTGTGTCTTTGTGGTAATTTTCGTGTCTTTTAAAATGTGCCGTGTGACTTTTCGGACAAGAAATATTAACAGTCCGTTCACCCCCCCGGCCCCGGGGTCTGTGCCCTGCAGGCCTGTTTGGGAATCTGCCCATGACTCGCAGCATTGTCTGCATCAGTGATATTTGTCAGTCTGGAGACAGATTATGTGCGCGGGTGAATCTCTGACTGTAGAACAGGCAGCAGCTCAACCAGCTGCAGACACAAGGTCACGGTTCAGACGTGTATTTCCTCTCGCTCGGCTTCAAAAGACAACACCAATCTCCATGTTGTGACCCTGGTGTGTGACCCTGGTGTGTGACCCTCAGCGGCCTGTCATTCGTCATGTGCGTCTGTGTTTGTTCCGCAGCAACTTTTAACGAACTAGCAGAGCAGTGCACCTTTAGCCTTTCTCTATCGTTCACAGTTAGAACACGGGGCAGTGACCGGAGGCGCTTTGTTACTGGAGCCGCTCTCGCCCCTAATCATCCTGATCTGGGTTTACTTTGTGAAACGGCCTCGGTGTGTTACTGCCTCAGACCAACAGGTTTTCACACAGCGGCTCCAGCATGAGAGGAAAGCAGCCGTGATAACGCGTGGCAGATGTTATTTGCTTTTCAAGTGGCATCAAGGTTCCTCGGAGCAGTGATTGATTAGGAGCTCGGTTGTCGATAGCAACTAAAAGAGGAGCTTAGCGCTGCCGTCCGAAAAGAAAATCTGTTTTCATGAAGCATCTAATAACAGTGTGATAGTGTTCCTGTCTGCTGCAGGTAAACAAATCAATGGCTCTGAGACGATCAATGAGACAGTGAGACTCCACTTCAGGAGAGGAGCGACTGGGATGACTGTCACCTACTGGTCGGATCAGGTAACTGCGGCTGCTCGTCTGTTACTGTTTGTTCCAAAATCTGCATGAACATATGAAAACAGATTGATCTGTTTTACGAACTTGGATATATCAGCACCTGCATGATTGTATTTTCAAATTGTTCTTTGGAAAGCACTTTGCGGAATCGGATACTGAATCCAAAAAAAGAGCAAAGAAACAAATGTATTTAAGATGCAACAATAATCAATATATTAGAGGTTGTTTTTCTAGTGTGCAGGATCAACTTCCATGAGAAGAATGAACAGAACTCTCAGTTTGACACGTGGACTGATCTTTAACAACACTTTCCCACGACAGGCTCTTGTATTTACATTCATAACGGCCTGTTTAACCTTTCAAAAAATTCATGTTGGGACATGAGGCTGTTGACAGAGAGACTGTGAGAGAGTTTCATAACGTTTGATGGGAAACTTCCCCCGTGACTAAAGCTTTTCAAAGACTCCCAGTGTCTGTGGGTGTTAATTCAACACGTTGGAAGGTGGAGCCCGTGATGAAACACAATGAGAAGGCTTACAGAAACTGACTTTACGGGGGCGATGACGTCAGGTGACCGACTTGTCGAGCACACAATGTGAAATCCATCAAAGTGAGGCAGGGAAAGAAACGATGATATTGCACAACACAAATCCACAGATTTCGTGATGTTCCTCTTAGACCTCAGAGGCGGTAAAACCAGATCCACCGAACCCAGACGCCTCAGCTAAAATCTACACGTGCATCTCGTGGGCTACTTATCAACACAAACTCCAGCGCCGGGGACACATTTCAGCGGATCTGCCAAAAAGCTTATTACAGCCAGAGTCTAATCGGACCCAGGAGACGTCAGCTCGGCTTGTGAAGGTTGCCTGTCACCTCTCTCATTAGTGCACAGCTCTGAGCCACATGCTGCAGCGTCTTGCCTCTGCAGCGACAACACAACAACACAACAACACAACAACACAGCAACACAGCTCCGGGTCCAAACAACACTTCTTATAGGACGTTTCTCCGCTGCTTCACGACCAGCCAGTCAAATGCAAAGAGTAACACAGGCTCCCTGATCTCAATGGGACGTGGAGTCGATTCAGAATTAAAGGATTTGCATGATTTTTGTACAAACGATGTTCTTCACGTTTATACACTGTATGTTAAAGTTCAGGAATCCACCGGGGGCTTCTTAAATCATAATGACCTTAGCCTACAGAGGTTTTTTGAAATCCCAACAGGGATTTTTGACATTAGCTGGTCCGGAATACAAACGAGGACGTGATGGATGCACTGCTCTGCTGCAGGAAATCGATTGGATTTGAATTTCAATCATTTTAACATTTTAATATAAAAAGAAATAAACAAGACGAGAAGCTGACTCGGCCTCAGCGGGAGAGCGGGGAGTCGAGAACCCCTTGAACTTTAAATCTGGATTTTTGAAGCAAATATAAAATTAATTAGAACGGCACTAGAGCGCACGTCCTTCGCCAAGGCCCGACGTTTCCCTCAAATCCAATCAAGCTGCACCAAATTTCACACACACATAGATAACAGTTCCCTTAATGCTTTTTTTCCACAAGATCCTTGAATTATCCCCTGGGAAATCAGTGAAAAAGTTAAAAAACAAAGACTTCCTAAGACACAATGTTAAGGAAAGTGAAATACGTCTTTTACACTTAATTAACAAGTATATACTATATATACTATATATATATATTTTAAAACCCAGGAAAACCAACAGGGCTGAAACCTCCATGAAAAGAAGAAGCATCTTCTGATTGAAGTTGCGACGCCTCTGGAGCTCTCCTCAAAATTCAGCAGAACTTTAAACGTTATCTTCTACTCTCTATCTTCCACTCGTGCTGAAGTAATTTAGGTTTTTATCTCAAAAAATGGTGCCGGTTCCATCCACCCAGAAACAAAACAGGATGAAAAGCGTCTTCTCGGTGGAAGAGCAGATTTCTCCGGCCTAAAAAAAGAAGGTCTTTGAAGCTAATTAAATCTCGGGGCCCCAGCTTCAGGCGCCTCTGCTCGGGGCAGGAGGAGCTCGGGAGTCGCCTGCATCCATCCATCTTCATCCCCGTCAATTATGCCGTTAGCGGCCTGCACATCTTCATTTCCAGCGTGGGCACAGTCTCAAAGTACTTCCCAAAGTCACCGTAATCCAATTACATTCTGGCATTCACTGTGATACAGCCCATTAGAAAAAGCTTAATCAATGTGAGGTCTTCATTAAAGCAATTTATGAATATTCATCATGACACTCGATCTGATACTTTATGGGAACTTGAATCAATCCATTCCCCCCCCATGGCGCCATAACATAACCTGACTTTAGTTTTAATGGTGGCTCTTTAAGTGGAAGGGTAATATACTTTATTAGTCAGGTAATATGAAGCACTCTCCACTTTACACTCAGTTTAATCCACTGATGATTCTTTATGGTCGTACCGAACACAAAGGGACATTTTTAGTGTTGGAGAGACGCATGTGGAGCTTCCGACTCGTGCACGGTTCCGCGCTCGGCGTCTCCACACTCCGTCTCTCAGCCTCTGTGCATATTCAGCTAATTGCTCTGTAACCCTCAAATTGGTTCTCTCAACAGAGAATAACAAACAGCCAATAACTCATCCGAGGCTGCGTGTCCATTACAGGAGCTTCCCCCTTTGTCTCCATGGAGACCACACACACACACACACACACACAGACACACACACACACACACACACACAGACACCTGCAGAAACCGCCTCAACTCTAATGTGTTTGAAGAAATCTAAACGTCCTTCACAAGACCGGCTGCATGGAGGAACAGTAAGTTAACAGCAGGGTTAACAGGAGTAGTTGGATATTTTGGGAAACAAGCTTTTGATCTTTCTTGCTAAAATTTTTATTTAAAAAACCTAAAACAAATCACACGAGACGACCACCACAGCTCAGACTCTAAATTACGCCAGAATTCAAGATGGTGGCTGCAGTATCTGAGGTGTTTCGGTTTAATTTTTTGCAGAGTGGAAGTGGAGACACGTCGTCCATCATTGTTTACTCTATGAAGTGCGCCTACACATTGTTTAGTTACCCTTAACACTAATGTACACTTCCCTAGTACTGAATGTTGTACACTGTATTTAAATTGGCTGAACTAGTGCATGAGAAGGAGTTCATTTCATATAATTTCAGTCTCTAACCAGCAGCTCGGCTGTCGCTCCTGTTTTTTCTCTCCCTCGCTAATGAGCTCTCTGATTGGTGGAATGAAATTGTGGCGTGGAACCACTTAGTTTCCTCATTTGCATTTTCAGGCAGGTTTTAAATGTCAGAGGTAATAAGCTCGACTCTGATGGATTTTGAAAACGTAGTTTGTTATTTAAACTTTGTTCCTCTCTTATCTGATTCATCTCATTCAGAACCTCACTCTCTCTGTTCCATTAAACTGACTCACTGAGGAGGACTCATTCATTAATTATCTGATCATCTACATTTATTTCACTTGTTTCTTATGGAGCCCATTCAGAGAGGAAAGCATGAAAATAACTCACTATTAAAACACTAATCTGTAGATGTGTACATCATTAATCATTCATTTCACTCCCCTTAAATCGCTCATATGAGAAAAACTCTGAAAAATGGAAAGTCTGATATCATCTTAGAGATCAAGTCCTGCTGGTTCATGTTGAATCATTATTTTATCAGTTTCTTATCTGAACAATTTACTCAACAAGCTTCTTTACACACACATGATCTGAGCTGGTTTCTCTGGCATCCGAGCAGCATGAGACACAACATGGAATCATCATTAAATAGAGAATCAGACATGAATGAGCCCAACACAGCTTCTGAGAGGGAGATTGTGTCTTATTTTAAATTATTAGTATTATATTCTCTAACTTTTTTTACAACTTGCACTTCCTCCTTCATTATAAAACACAGATTGTTGACACTGTATTTCCCTGCTCAGCGTCAACCTGAGCTCTGACTGTGAACTGTGGATTTGAGTGAAGAACTGGTTTGAAAACTAAACATGATCTCAGAGCAAATCAGGTCGTTGTTTAAAACTTAATCTGAGCATGGAAAGGGGGAGGAGCGCCCCCTCGTGGCTATTATACCATAATACACAATAAGTATCTGCCTTTGCCCTTTTCTCATAAACACACACAAATAAATAACGATAATATAGATTTGATCTATGTCATATTTAAGAACATACTCGAATACACTTTACATAGGATAAAAAAACAGAGAAACCAAAAATTGCCTTCATATAAAGGTTTTTTATTATTATTTCTAGTAGTTCAAGATTCAAGAGTTTCATTATCAAATGCAAAACAATACCATTAAGCAGTCATAGTTGTAGTATTAATTTGCCATAATTATTTTTTCTAAACACAACGATTTTGAGTATTTTGAAAAGGCAGGGGCTGTTAAACAAATGATTGAAGTGCATCCTTGAGCCTGGTACAGATGTTGACGTGTTGCTTGTACTTGCTCCTATCTTCCACTAGATGTCCCTGTCTTCAAATAGGTTGCATGGTGGATTTTTGTGCAGCAGCTCACACTCCATCCAGACAGGAAGATAAATAACTCGTGCTCACACTGAACATTAATTACAGCAACAATTTAATTACAATACAGATCCACTGCCCTGGAGATAGAACCTTTTCCCTTTTCCTTTGGAGCAGAAGTGAACTTGTCCGGTTAAATAACAGTCGACCTGCTGTAAACATCCTGGTTTCATGTTCGGTAATGAAACACGAGTTTGTGTTGAAAGAGCAAAAAAAGCTGCAATCAGCTCTCAGTGCTTCAGAAGATGGATCAATACTTGCTTTGGGTGATGAAGTGCGGCTGTCTCTCATCAAAACTTCTTTTACCTTAAGAGAAAAAACAAAGTTCACGCACTCCTCCCACGCGCCTCCAAAACTCTTATTACAGTATTTAAGAGCATCCATCAAAGTGAAAGGTCAGTACACTGCAGAAAAAGACCCATAACAATATTCACAGCTAATTTGTCATGTAACGAGCTGCAGGGGAGGAAATTGAAACTCAGGCTGCACATCATCCATCGATCTGAACAAGCTGCTGCGTGAAGTGTGGTGTTAACAGCATCATTTGAGGAGACACGACCGTGAAAACTCACTTGTGCTTTTCTGCATGTCTGCTGATGAATCACCGACTCCTATTGATGCGGCTGATCAATGGACTACTCCTGTGCCCACGGTCGGACATGAGCGTTGGTCCCAGTGCACTGACTGATGCTGGAAACAAGCGTTTTATCGGAACATTTGTTCGGCGTTCCTGTGTTTTTGTCGCTCGTCCCAGCGGCCTCCGAACTGGAGCGTTTCCTCGAGGACGAGTGCTGGTGTGGTGGGAAGGTCAATGGCGCCACGTTGGAAACCCTTTTATTTTCTGTCATACTCCCGACGTGTATCGATGACACCAGAAGGGACAAGGACAACAACTCGCTGTGTTTGAATCTCATTTTGGGCTCTTTTCACGTGTGTCTGCATGTAGGGGGGAGGAGGAGGGTGCTTTGGAAATTGAATTGCAGATGTCAGTATACAGCCGTAACCTCTGCGTCGGCGGGGGGGTGGATGGGGGCGGCAACAGACAAGGTTAAAGCTGTATTTGTTGGTGAAAAATGAAAGGCTGCTGTATAAAACAGCGTGTTTATTAACATTTTAGAGCTGGCTGTCCATCAGCTCTTACACAGGACCAGTGAATCATGTAATTTCCGTCATGGGTGAAAGACGGGGGGGCTCACTGGTTTCACAAGCAGTGGAGTGACGACTCTGGAAACTCTCTCTCCCCTTGGACGATAAGTGCAGAGAAATCGCTTGCTTGAGAGTCTTTCATTTCACATTCATTAGAAAGGTTCTTAAATTAATGACGCGTCGTCGACCACGCGGCGCGATAAGATGCAATAAACAAGCCGAGGATATTTATGGCGTCGAGGTGAAGTTTATCACCGGCAGTCGAGTTCCGGGCTCGTGCACGCGGCTCATATACATGACGCGGGTTCTGGCATGTAGTGGTTTACTCTGCTGGTCTCATACAAAGCTGATTGTATATATAATAGAATCACAGACGCTGGTGGAACACGTTGTTCTGGTACAAACTCTACTTCTCTGTTTACCTGTTTTATAAAAGGTATTTAAAACAGATATTTTATTTCTGGGCACATTTTTGAGTGTAAAAACAACTCTCCTGATAAAACCTGCACTCATCCGTCAGTCTGGAGAAGCATTCACATTTATTTAGATTCTTTATTTAACCTGATGTGTGCAAGTCCATCATTTATTTTACTTTTAGGTATTTGAAATAAATATCTGGCTTGTCAGCTTGTCTCCTTTATGTTTCTTTGCTGTTTGCTGCCAGGCATGTACACATGTTTACAGCGTGGAGAAATGCAATTAGAAGATTAATTCATAAATTAGTTATCAGAAAATGAATCTGTGATGATCAATTAATCATTTTCAAACCAAAAAGAAAAGCCCAAACTTTATTTATACCATCTCTGTATGTGGGGAATTTGCGTCATTTCTATACAAAAGAAGGAATTTAATATTGTCACGTTGGAAAATGACGTAGCCACGAGGCAATTTTTTGAAAAATAATTGATTCGTTTATTAATCAAGGAAATGATTTACAGTTTAATTATCTCCGCCCTTGTTTTTCTTTTTTTTGATTGTTCGTTTCTTTGTGTGTTTGTTTGTTTTGCTTTTTCTCAGGAAATAATTAATGGAGCCTGATGAAAATTTATTTTTAGAGACCTGATATCTATGAGAGTGTGGATATATGCACGATTAAAACAATATCTATTTGTGACTTCTTCTGAGATTCTTCCTTCGTCTGCTTCTCTCTTTCTTTTACCCGTTTTTTCTTTCTTAAATAGGGTCGAAGTTATTTGTGGTAATGAAACCAATCAGAAAAGTTCCTGTTGAGCTTCAACACGTTAAATAGATCTGTAGAATTGATTGAAAATCAATCGCCGGATGATATTTTCTGCAGAAAAAGGATGTGATGCATCATTAACATAACAAATATTCTTCAGTGCAGCTTTAAGCAGTCGAGTCCAAACAAACAAACACTTTAAACCTGTTCCTCTAACGAGCTGAAACAAACGTCAGAGATGTGTTCGGCCTTTACAAATAAAAAGTGCTACAAAGCATTTCCCCTAAGACGTCTGAAGTCTCTTCCTTCTTTCATGATGTAACCACATCTAATCAAAGCAAATGCAAAAGGACTGTAAAGCACCTGCCTCCGCTGAATAAATGGAATCTGAAGTGAACATTATTTAATGCAATAACTCCGACAGTAGAGTGATGTGAAGCTAACGCTGTTGTGCAAATCAAAAGGAGTCGATATCAAAAGTCCCCCGGCTTGTATGTAACTTATCAAAGGATCAGCGAGAGAGGAATAAACCGACAGAACGTGAGGAGTGGAGGTAAAGAACGCAGCTGCCTGTCCCCGACGCGCACCCCCGACAATCAGACCCGACTCGCGCTCAGGCCCTGAAATAATAATAACAATACATAATGCATCAGTGCATGCCACATGGATGATGCCAAGTGTACGTCCCACTTAATTAATTCATCCATAATGAGCTGTGCAGCATGTAGGAGCAACTACCTTAGAGGCAGCTCGGAGAGTCAGAGCTAATTAAATCAGAATCTTAAATCCCAATCTGCACACATCTGCCTTTGTTTGCCGAGTGTAAAAGTACAAATGAGCTGCACTTGAACACAAACACACACTCTGTCTGCTCTTCAGACACGGACGTGGACAATGAGTTATCGGCTCGTCACCACATGGAAACTCTTTCTGACTTTTCAGTGCACAAGTAGTTTCTTTTTCTTTTTCTCTGAGCTGCTGAGAAAACCCAGGAGATCCACACCAGTAGGTGTCTCTGCAACACAAACAAATCCTGGGCTGTCTGGCCAGCGCCTCACTGAATGCCAAATCACATTGATCTCCATTTTGTGGGAGTGTGTACACACTTGTGAAAGCTGAAAATACAACTTAACACGGGGTTCAAGTGCAATGCTCTCGCTTAATTGGTTTGCCAGAAGTGTGATCCACAGCTGAAGATTACAGGAAATGAACAGAACTGTACGGATGGAGGGTTTCGTTGCGGGTGGGCGAGCGGGCGAGCGAGCGAGCCTGGGTTCGATCTCCTGCTGTCTATAGTCGCCACAAAGTCCTCAAGGACATAATCAGCAATGAAAGGAACCTGATTTGTGAGCTTCCCATATCTCGCTCTGCTCTCACAGCTCATTGAGCGACCTCTTCCATTGAGGTGAGGTCTCGTGCATTCAGGCCTGAACAGAGGTGAAAGGTTTGAAGTCTTTAGAAAAGCAAGAAAACATTCCATCAGGTCGTTTCTGTATCAAACACATTCACTGTGACTTTCTGTGGCCTCGTGAATCATTCACCTCCAACTCGACTGTCGATTCAACACCTGCCCGGTGGAATCAGAGCCCACACGTATGTTCACTAATGTTTCCTGAGTAAGAAATTGTGCAAGCTTAGAAATCCCCTCAATACTAAAAACACAATAATTTAAAGCAGCATGTTCTTAAAATTTAGTCTTTGGCAGCTTCCAGTGCTGAGGATCAGATTCTCATCTCCAGCCTCGTGGTTTATCTCCGTACGACGAGCTGTCTCCGTGGCGACAAGCCTCAGTTTGAGTAACCCGGGCGCACACACGTCACGAGTCGCCATTAATCATGTGAATGTGCCGTGCGTCTTCGCGGAGGTGGTTTGCCGCATCTGGTCTTTAGTCATATATCCTCATCATCACCAGTATCAGCGTTCCAAATCTGCCCATGAATACATTATTCAAATTTCGGTTCATTAGAAAAGTCATTTCAGCCGACACCTACAAGTCGTGGAACGGCCCCCGATGACATCACGTTTCATTGATTCATTTGCTTTAACTCACAATGTGGTTCGTTCCCAACATACACAGGCGAGCATGAGAAGTTTTTTTTATTTCCTTTCGCACTGTATTAAAAGTTTGAAACATTTGGAGTTTTTTTCAGATCTGATCTCACAGATGAAGACATCATCGACAAAACGAAGTAAAACAAAAAGCCCCTGATATTGTTTTTCCCTCCAACAATCATCCTTCTCTCTTTTTTGTTTTGTTTTTCCAATATGATCTTTCTCTCAGGTCTTCCAGGACACGGCGCGTGCGCTTCATATCAGCTCCTTATATAAGTGCATGACAAATCAATCATAAAATTGTTGTTTAGATTGTTTTGACCGATAGACGCCTTGAGCCCTGAAGGACCCAAACAGCCGAATAACTACAGCAGCACCATAAAAATAGCTGAAATAGAAAAGCAGGCATTTCCAGCTGCAGCAGGTGTGTTTGTGTTTCATCGCAGTAATGTGATCTCAAGCTTGTAATCTTACTATTTTATATTTTATGAGTTTCTACAAACATGAATGGAGGCTCCGGGCTGACCTTGAATAAAAATGTATCGTCGAATTCCTTAACTTGACGTGTTAGATAAGCTTCACAAACTGTCTATTTTTCGGATAAATGCGAGTGAACTATTCATTTTACCTGGAAGATTAGTCTGGATTACAGAGTGGACGACTCATCAGAGGCCATGCACGCTCCTCTGTCTCCCTCGCCCCTTCCCTGGACTAATCTCCCATCGCTGTAACCACAAGTCCCATTTCACCTGTTGACGCAGAGCTGGAGGCTGATTGCCCCTCCCAAGTCCAGCGTCACGTCTCCGCTCCGTTCACCGAGGACCACGGAAGGAGGTTTCATTCGGAACATGACGTCCCTGAGGCCTAATTTCACACAAACCATGACCTATTTTATTTCTTTTTTATTACAGAGTGATATATCGTTCTTGTGCATCCGGGCTCTTGTTTGTTTTGACCTCTTCCGTCCTCTAAATCCAAAAAGCTGACACACTTTAGGAAACCATTCATAAAATTCCCTTTTCTTTATGAGCCTCTACAGTTTGCGTCGACTCGACTCTTTAGTTATGACCGAGCGAAGCCAAAACATTTTCAAATTGAACGCCGGCCATTCAGCAGCAGGCATGAGACTCATTTCCATTTTGTTTGCCTGAAGTGGAAGAAAACAAATGACGGCTGATGATTCTCCAGTTGACAAAGTGCGTTTGCCTCTTTGTCAGTTTGACCTGGGAATGAAATGTAAAAACATTTAGAGAGTAAATGCAAAGAGATTGGCTGCTCTGCCAATGCAAGAACCCATTAAAAAACAGACGCATATGAAGGATGGGAGAGGTTAAAATTCGCAAATCAAGAAGCCGTGACCAAAAAAATACTTTGTAACATTTTAACCTTAAAATTTCAGCTTCGAAATTGATTTGATTGTTGGAATATGGAGAATTCGTCCTCTTTCGTTCTCACTCCTCACCCTAAACACTCAGTGTGGATCAGGTCCAGCCAGTTCAGGAATATCACTGAACCCTAGATCTGTTAAAAAGATTTAGAAAATCTGAGTTTATCTCCAATATTCAGCAGGAAACTTTCAATATGTGAAGAATTCTCATCAGAGTTTGGAGGATTTGTTACGGCAGCAGCTCTTCTTGTATCGATGAACGTTACGTTAATGTTTCTTACCTTGAATTGTTCTGCAGGTGAAAAACTTTACAAACTCAGGCTAAATTTAATACCCTCATTTTTTCTCTACATCCAAAAAAATAGGATATAGGCCATTGACAGTATTACACATGATAGAGATAATTGTGAATCCACACAGATTGTAGAAATAACACATTTCTGACTGTGTGGCTGTAAAATATCAAAATTTGCAAATGAACAGGATCATTTAATCATTTAAATAATTTGACGGGCAGCTTTTGGCAGAGTGTGAATCTGCTCGGCCGTGACCCGTCATCCTTCACCAAAACCGGTCTTTGTTCCTCCGCCCGACCATGTACCAGATAATAGTATTATTGTTATTGCATTGTTGCTGCCTGCGTTGGCCCGGTTGCTGTTTATTTTCCTAACGCTTCATGTCCACAGACGATGGCAGTGATCCATCCTGACAGCCACAGGCTGAGCGACAGATTCCGCACAAGAGGGAACCCAAGGTAATCATTTGCATTTGTTTTTTATTGCAATCATTAGGGCTCCCCTGCCGGGCCTCGGTGCACGTCTGTGTGACAGACCCCATGTTTTATCTGGAGTCCGGGGGAGGCATGTTGCTGGGAGCGGGTTGAAGTGTACAGTACGCAGCACTGATTAAGAAAACAGGCTGGCGACCATGGATCACAGAGACACTGACATCTGTGTGTCCCCGGTCGGGCCGTGCAGAGCAGGAATAGAGCAGGATTTACAACGTACAGGACCTGTGATTGAAAATGCAGAGGATATTAATTATGATGCTCATTTTGTCTGTCAGCAGAAATAAAAAGACATGAGATCATTTGAATCCGCGCCCATCAAAGGCTGGTACACAACAGAGCGGAGAGCGCTGGCGGCAAGAGGAGCTCACCGAGGAGGAAAAAGAGAGCGGAACAAAAGACAGTGGAATCCTTGATCAAGCTGGGCCGAGTCCTGACCTCTCCTGTCCCCCAATGGAGGCCTGGAGAGATCACAAGTGCTGCTTGAATCGTGAACTTCATGGCTGCGCATCAGGATCCAAAAGATCACCCCGAGCGGTGTCTTTCCTTTAATTATCTTGAGGTCTTCAGGAGAACGAGGCT